>NC_041382.1:773361970-773387954 GCF_002162155.2 Triticum dicoccoides
TTCTGACATCATTTGTTGTTTTTCGGTCATTTACCTAATTGTTTAGAGAGCTAAATGACCGTGAAATTGAAAATCACTACAAAATGAATCCTGAAAATGTTGAAACTTGGCATGGTATCATCATATCACCCGCATAGCATGCGCGAAAGAGTAGAGAGGGTCACGGCAAAAACTGGACGCACTTCGTGTACAAACTGGACATCCTCTTTCCGAGTATCAGGATTTCGGACGAGAACTTATCTGTTACATGGCCACTTCAATGTTTTTTAAACTTATTTGAACTCCGGACTTCTTTTATGTTTAGTATGCAACATTTAAAGCGACGTCATCAATTTCCAATATGTTCTGACATCATTTGTTGTTTTTCGGTCATTTACCTAATTGTTTAGAGAGCTAAATGACCGTGAAATTGAAAATCACTACAAAATGAATCCTGAAAATGTTGAAACTTGGCATGGTATCATCATATCACCCGCATAGCATGCGCGAAAGAGTAGAGAGGGTCACGGCAAAAACTGGACACACGCGAAGAAAAAGTTTCACACCCAAAGATCTGGGATGTGATCGGCTTAACTATCATCACTTTCTTCTGTGTTTCACACCCAGGAGGGAATATCTGTAATAGTTAGGGTAGCTAGTTATGTGTTTTGGCATTTGAAACGCGAAGAAATTTTATGTGCAAGCAAATTCTTTCATGCATTTACTGATTTTTTTCAGCTAAATGACCCTGAAATTGAAAAGCATTTCAAATGAACTCAGAAAAGGATGAAAGTTGGCATGGTATCATAATTTCACCCACATAGCATGTGCAAAAAAGTAGAGAGGGTTACCGCAAAAACTGGATGCACTTCGTGTAAAAAATGGACAATCTGTTTCGAAGTATCAGGGTTTCGGACGAAAACTCATCCGTTACAAAGGCATTTCATTTTTTAAATAACTTAAGCATTACCAAATTGAATATAATGATAAAACACACTAATATTAAACATAAGAAAAAATAATCACTGAAAAATGTATTTTTAAAGTTAAGTTATTCACAAACTAGTGATTCACACAAATTTCAAATAATTCAAAATTTAAACTATTCAAATTTAAAAAGTACCGGCACTAACTGAAAGTTTCTAAAAACTATCAAAAATATTCACAAAGAAACTCTAAATACAGCAAAAAAACAACTAAAAATAAATAAAACAAAATAAATAAAGCTGAAAAGAAAAAACTAAATGAAAAAAGCCCACCTACCGGGCCACAACGGCCTACATACAACTAGAAACCCAACCTATTGTTGGGCCAGGATGCAGGCCCGCAAGCCCAATAGGCCCCACAGGGCAGAGTAGCAGAGGTAGGCCCAGAAGGCCTGCTTTAGAGAGGAGCTCGAGACAACAGCGGCGGCGGGGCTTATAAGCAGGTGTGAGCGCCCTTCGGCTAGCGAGGTGGGACTAAACTTCTGCGCCCCTCGCCTGGCAGCGCACACCCCTTTACTACCGGTTGGTGGCTCCAACCGGTACTAAAGGCCCCCCCTTTAGTACCGGTTGGTGGCTCCAACCGGTACTAAAAGCCTTCGTTTCCCGCGGCTTGGCCTGGCGAAAATAGGCCTTTAGTACCGGTTGGAGCCACCAACCAGTACTAAAGGCCCATCCTATATATATAGCACTTACGAAAATTTCAGTTTCATCTCCCCACTTCGTCTCCAACCTCCGCGGCGCGCGCCGCTTGATCCCGTCGTCGCCGCCCATCGCCCGTACCGTCGTCCGTCGTCATCGTCGCTGTCCCCGCCGCCGCCCGTCGTCGTCGTCGTCTCGCGCTGCCGCCCCGAACGCCGCCGCCGTCCGTCGTCATCGCCGCGGCCGTACGTCTCTCTCTCGCTCCCGCGCACACACATACATACACACACATACACACACACACCGGCGCCCCCGCCCCATACGCCGGCGCCCCCGCTCGTACGTACGGGGCGGCGGCATAGGGCCGCACACACACACATATACCACACACACGCATACACACACACATACACACATACGTACGTACACACATATATACATATAGACACACACACACACACATTTTTTTTACTTATTTTCTGTTTTTTAGAAAAGTTAATTAGATGATCGAATGTTAGATTAATGTCGAATGTTAGATGAATTAGCTACCTAGATAGAAAAATTGTCGAACTAGAGATTAGAACTAGTTGAATAATTAATATAACTAGTTTATTTTTAGTAAGAAAATTTAGGTATATGAGATTAGAACTAGTTGAATAATTAATATAACTAATTTATTTTTAGTAAGAAAATTTAGGTATATGAGATTTGATGATCTAATTAAAATATTATTTGTTAATGAGTTTTTCTGTTTATTTAATTTTTTATATATTTTAAGTTTATATAAATGTTAGATTAATGTCGAATGTTAGATGAATTAGATAGAAAAGTTAAATATATAGTAATGTCAATTGAATATATAGTTAGATATATTAATGTCAAATGTTAGATGAATATATATTTGGCTAGATATAGGTGTTTAATGTTTCACTTATATGAACATAGGGAATGTCATCTGACGACGAAAAAGATTTTATTATGTGCGAACACTGTGAAGACCAGCGCGGCCTGTGCGACCAAAATTTCCTTGTTGATGGTAGGCGCTTCAGCATCAAGCTGGATGAGACATTTGAAGTTGATACAGTAAGTCACTTTGTCAATTATTATTTGAATGCACAACTTATGCTTCATTTGCTTCAACTTATAATTTTAAATTTTCACTATTCTACTAGCGCATCCCCTGCCATGTAAGAATTTTTGTATTGGATAAGATAGGTTTTAGTGCTATAGATGATATGGAGGTAAAGAGAGTTTACTTGAAGACGGAGCATGGGTATACTTTCAACGTCAAATTATATAATGGAGACACATACACCCATTTTCAATGCAAAACTTGGCAAGCACTATGCAAGGCTTATGCATTTGAGCCTGATATGGTTATCACCTTTGATATTCGTCCAGAAGATGATATTGAAGGTAATATAGACATCTGGGTCGATGTGCAAATGCCTCCAGTTCTACCATTTGGTGAGTTTTTCTCAACCATGCATGCATATGTTTATGTCTTTCATACAGTTTATTCAAAAATAGTGGATAACTAATTTGTATTGTCAGCTTATTTCGGTTCAAGCAAACATGTCCGGCGCTTGGTAGACAGGACCTACTACTGCCCCGGGGCTCAACTAAACTGCGAGGAGATAAGTCATTATGTTTCATGGCTTGAGGATCTTAATACTGTCAAGACAAATTTTTTTCCTAAACTTAGAAATGTTAGTACTCAAAACGTGCGACCAATGGTGATCGTATTGAACTACGGTCACATCTATAATCAAAAGATGGTAAGATTTTAAATATTTGTCCTTAATTAGTGCATCTTTTGCATACATTATTTTTGAAGCTAAAACTTTCATTGCTTAGTATATTAATTACTATACGATGTTGTTCAACAGGGACTTCCGATGACAGTTGTGCCTCAGTGGATCGAGACAAAAGGTCGCATGTCAATAGTTAGCTTACGACCAAGATTACCTACATTGCACATGAGTGCATTCGGGATTTCTGAAAGCGAAGAATGCTTAATAGTGAAAGATTGGAGCAAAATTATTAACGATCGCAGAGAAGTACTAGGGGGCAGTAAGGAGAAGCGCAACCCAAGATTAGGAGACAGATTCATCTGCATGCTCCAGTATGATGAATCAGGAGAGCTATACATGTTCTATGCTATTCTACCTGAGAGGGAGCAGCAGGATCAGTAGCTACTACTTCATGCTCTTAATTAGTACTTGTCTCATGGCCGGATCCGTGTCCTGAACTTCGATGTTGGTGATGATTATGTTGAACTTGATGATATTTCTTTGCTTCTGTTACAAAGTGAATGTTTCCTCTTTAAGCTAGTCAACGTTGATGATGATTACATAGCTAGCGGTAATGACTATGATGATTAAATAGTGGTAATTAGAGGACTACGATGATTTTTAGCTAGCTAGAGTTTATTTATTTATTAATATGCGATGATGATGATGATGACGACTACAACTCATTATAACATAAAACAATCCTAAATTAAATTGATAACACAAATTTAATTGAAAAATACAAAATAAAACAAAAACCCACAACCATTTAGTACCGGTTGGTGTTACCAACCGGTACTAAAGGGCTCCCGGCCCCCGGAGCTGGCTCGTGCCACGTGGTACCCCTTTAGCACCGGTTCGTGCTGAACCGGTACTAAAGGGGGGGGGGGCTTTAGTGCCGAAACTTTAGTGCCGGTTCCTGAACTGGCACTAAAGGGCCTTACGAACCGGTGCTATTGCCCGGTTCTGCACTAGTGCTTTGATGTAGATTCAATGCAATTTTTTATTTTTGGCAGACATAATAGAATCAAAGAAAGAAGAAGGCTAATACGATTTTCAATGTAATGTTCTACTCATCGCTCTATGTTCAATTATCTGTCCATTGTATCGGTTTTATTTTCCTTACATTAATTAGACCTAAGATAACCATTGGATGTCTTTATTGAAAAAAGGTACAAACTTATTTCTTTGGGTACACATTTTTTTAATGTACTTCGAGTCAAAATTTGAAAAGTTTGACCAACATTATCGCTCTAAATATGTTGGCTAGACACTTGTGAACCATATGCTTAGATATGTTTTGGGAAGTGATTTTTCCTTTTCTTTTTAACAGGGGAAGGGATGATAAGGACCTAGAGCCGACTTTATTATAACAAAGATGTAGAGCACTACCCAAAGGAGGTGAAAGAAATTAAAAATTATAAACATGTCCTCCCATTCAACATTCAGGGCCTCATGAGAGAAAGCAAGAAAAGCAATTGGATCCTAAATCAACCGATGACGTCATCGGTGATGCTTTACCGCCATCTCTAACCAAACCCTTACCTTGGGAGAAGGAGCGAAGGGCCTCACCAACGGAGGATGAAGTCATGGGCTTCGAAAATACTCCCTCCTCCCCACAATATAAGATCATTTTTCAAGCTGCTTGAAAAACAATCTTATATTGTGGCTTGGGGAGGAGCGAGTATTTTTAAAGCCCCTGCTTGAAAATCGATTTTATATTGTGGGGCGGATGGAGTAGCTGACATATCGTCCAAAGGCTAGCAAACCACCCTAGCCATCCATGTCGTTCTTCAAAGACATATCCTTGTTTGATCTGTATATTATACGACAAAGGTTGAGGCAGCTGAAGAAGATGTGTAAGAAGCAACAAAGCCATCATCATACCCTGCAGCACGCCAGATCTGAAGGCCAGACCATGGATCCACCCCTCCTCCCTCTTCTACCGCCACACCATGACGACGAGTAAATGGGGAGAAAGAACTTAGGTTAACCCGCTCTGACGGGATGCTGAGCTTATTCTTGAAGCTTTCATCCACCACAGACCACCTCTTATCCACCAAGGAAATCGACCTTGAGAGGAAGAAGGCGAGCTTCTTGACCACAGTTGTTGCCCATGGCGCTATTAGCATCACCTAATCCCCTACATGTGCGTCATCCGCCGTCATGGCCTCTGGTTGTCTGGCCGGGATAGGCATGCTTGCTCTATGTGGCATTCAACGGTTGCTCTCGGTCTAAGCATGAGTTTTGCCATACCTCACTCGTTCGCAATTTCACAATTGGTTTGGTCATGTTGGACCAAATGATGGAGATCATCTCACAGGCTTCTAACCCATTGAGCAAGAGAGAAATAGGGATTCGAAACGCCACAGGGATGGGTCAGTGTGGTCAGCTAAAGCTTGCCAGGTGTGCATCAGCGGGTTTTGTTATGTGGCAGATTCGGCCGTGGCGGGTCGGGCCAGGTGTCACTTTTTTTTGAACATCAGTACAGATGCAAACACTCATACATACGCGCATACACTCACCCCTATGAACGCACACACGCACACCCTATCCCTATGAGCATCTTCAAGAGACTGAGCCAGCATGGCATCTTAAAATTTACGAAGTCGCCATAGACGCCTCGTCGTCGACGCGAACGTCTCCTCCCACTGAAAGTGCATCGCCGGAAATCCTGAAATAAATTCAGAAATAATGCGAGCACCAGGACATGAACCATGATGGGCTAAGAATACCACTGTCCCACTTAAGAAGTGCCATCCACGCTTCCGATCTATTTCGCGCCGGCCCACGGTGCCTCTAACTGATATGTGTACCCAACCTGTCAGAATCAAGGGAATATGACAAAATTTGGGGCTCCTTTCCTTGATGATTTTTTTGACACAGCTGTACAAAGGGAGAGAGTATTATATGATTTTGGGCAGGTACCATGCAAGACCGTGGATACAATTGGGCCAACCGGTGGATCACCGCCGGCCGGCCAGACAAGAGGAGACTCCCAACTCACACAACAACGACGCCCATCTTCCCTTGCCTTTCTCACACGCACACAACAAACACTTCCATCTCCTTTCCATTTAAAAGCAAGGCCATCTCAGCTCATCTCCCTCCCCATCAGCTCCCTCGCCATTGATCAATCATCCTCTGCACATCATAACAAGTGACAAGCAGCAGCAGCCATGGTCAAGAAGCTCGCCCTCGCCTCCCTCTTCTTCACCAGCGGCAGTGTGGACGCCACCGCCGAGAGCATGTCGTCTCCTCCGTCCATATCAGCTGCGTCCTCTCGCAGCATGGCCGCCTCGTGGCAATGGCCCTCCTGCGCGCAGGCCAGGACCGCGTCCTTCGACGGCCGCAGCAGTGTGAAGGGGGAGGCGTCCTTGTCGTCGGCGCGCTGGGACTGCTGCAGGACCCGCGTGATCATGAACCCAGCCTACTGCGACGACACAGCCGATAACTCCTTCCTCTCCGCCTCCGGCTCCTCTTCTGCCTCCACTGCGGCGCCGGAGCCGGAGCCGGAGCCCTCGATGGACGAGGCGGTCATCCGCGAGATCCGAGCGTCGAGCCGGCTCTTCTTCGAGCCCGAGGCGACGAAATCCATCGTGACGGCGAGCAAGCCGGAGGCGGATCAGGCAGCGTTCGGCGGGGCGACGGCGCTGGCCATCGACTCTGCGGACCCGTACGGCGACTTCCGGCGGTCCATGGAGGAGATGGTGCTGAGCCGCGGCGGCGGCAGGGGCGAGGACGACTGGGGGTGGCTGGAGGAGATGCTGGGGTGGTACCTCCGGGCCAACGGCAAGAAGACCCACGGCCTCATCGTCGGCGCCTTCGTGGACCTGCTCGTCGGCCTCTCCGCCGTCAACAACAAGCAGAGCGGCCAGTGCTAGCTACCATGCGAGCGCGCAATGCGATTGCTTAGGGAAGAAACGGTGTCATGCCATTGGTGGCATCAGCGATTCGGCCTAGATGGATTGAGCCAGCGAGAGGCGTAGGCTGTGTTGTGTTTGTTGAGAGCATGCACGCGTGCCTGTACTAGTACTACTATACTTGATCAAATTATATGTGGATGTTGATAGTTGAATTATTCGATGATTGCAAATCGCCAGCCAGCTAGATATAGTTGAATTATTTGATGATTCGATGGAGTGCTACGTACGTAGCTCGAGCTTTCTCGCTCCCATGAGTCCCATCATGTACCGCTAATAACTATGGGGTGTGGCTAGGTCTCGGTCGACTGAGCTTTAATCAAGTCTCAGTCAAATGATACAACATGTAAGAGAGTAAAAGAAAAAACTGAAAAGAAAATTTTACACGGATATAGTATCGACTGAGACTTAACGAAGTCTTAGTCAAGTGAGACTTAGCAAGACTGATAACTATACTCATCTGGCCAAATGTTAGACATTGTTTTCACAGTGCTGTGAGTGACTTCTATACATGGTTTTTCACTTTCAGTGATATTTCAATGAAATTCACTGAGTTTCATTAAGTTCAGCAGTCACTGATATATTTACATTTTAGTCAAAACATTTCAACAATGTCGAAAATACACATGAATTCAAATTATTTAAAAATATTTTCAAAAAATATAATTGAATTAAAGTGAAAATTTCGGCCTTTTGGCCGTGGTGCTCAATTTTCTTTCTGAAACTGAAAGCGAAAGCCTTGCTTCTGTACCCCTACCACTGCCACTTTGGCGGCCGCAACGCTACGACGTCTTGTCTCGAGATCGGACCCTGCCTCTTCCTCCCCTTCTTCTACTACTACTTCAAAATATGATCATACTTGTTTCCCTGATATAGTGGCAAGCCCTCGCCTTCTTCTACTACTACTACTACTTCAAAATCGACTGCGCGAGTGAGGGATCGACTGATTGGAAATTCAACTTGAGAATAGAGTGGAAGTAAACAAGTCCAAACATGGTCAAACTTGTTTCCCTTTCTCAGGAAATGGAAATTGCACTGCCCCAAGCCCCCAACATGTTCACCCCTGGAAAAGTGTACCGCTATATACGCACTGTTTGGTCTTGCCATCCCTACCCTGACCAAAGTGAGCAGAGCCATTGGGTGAGAGCGTGAAGCTGTCGTGGATGAACATGGAAATCGCCTGGACCGGACGTACTTGGCCATCTTTTTTTTTTTTTTTTGAGAAAGACGTACTTGGCCATCTGGTAGGCACTGCAGGTCTCAAGTCATTGGGGCTTTGCATGGTGGGCAGGCACGTACGTGGTCCGCGGCGGGCCAGCCCAAAAGTGTCCAACCGATCCATTATCTCTGCCATTGTCAGCCCGTACGTGTTAGGTCAAGATCGATTACTTCTTCAGTGTCACGAAAAAAAAAAGATCAGCAGCAGCACACATGCCTGGATCTCATCAGAAGCCTCCCATGGCTCGTCGAGTGCACGAAAGATGCTTCTCTCTCGCGCCGCCCGATCAGTCTGCAGTGTATGTGGGTGGCGAGACGCGAAAGCACGTCGACACAATCCCGTTTCGTACGGCAAAATTAAGCGGCAATCCGATCGGGCTCTGTTTCTCTGCATGCATGGTGTGGTTGATTGGCAGGCGCCACTGTTTCAACTTGGGTGGTGGCCTGAATATAATTGTAATATCCACAGCCTAGCCAAACAGTGCTTCTTTTCCTAACAGTAGCATGCACGTCTCAGGCAGTCAGGCCGAGTAATCCAGCAACGACCTTTCACCTCACCATCACCACCAGTAACTAGTAGTGTTAGAGCGTCTACAGCCAAACCCGTCTCTAACGTTAGTGCTGACCGGTCATGAAATTTTGACCCAACTAGACGCCTTAAACTGACCCCAAATGCTCGAACTAACCGATACCCTCATATCCAACCCAAATGCGGGGCGAATATGAAGCACATGGGCGCGCCTGCCACGTCGGACTGACGCCGGGGTCCCATGCAGAATCGCCTAAAAACCCAGCCGTCTAAAACTCGTCTCCTCCAACGGACCGATGTAGCCACGTGGCTCCGGCGGGCCGCTTAGTGCGTAGCCCAGCTATTTATGCCGACCGCCGGCAACGAAACCCTACCCCTTCACATTTTTCTCCGTTCGTCTGCCACCGCCGCCACTTTCCACTCCTCGTTCGCCACCACTAGTAGCCACGCCCCCACGCAGCCGGATAAGGGGCTACCCATGTCTACCTCCAGAGCGCCTGCTGTAGGTCCTTGAGTAGATCCGGGCAAGGCACGAAGCCCGGATCGTTGAGGGGCTACCTTTAGATGCAGTGGATCTGGAGGAGGTTGAGGAGGAGGTGGAGCCGGAGGAAGATGTGGGGGACGCCGATGATGTGGCTGAGTAGCAGGCCATCCTCGGTTCCCTCCGCCCGGAGTCGGTGCGGAGGCCAGATGCCGTCGCCGGCAGGAGATGGAGGCGCAACACACCGCGGAGGAGGAGGAGATGTTCGCCTACATGGATGAGCTCGAGCAGGAGGAGGATGAGCCGGAGCCTTCACCTGGCGCTCGGCACCGACATCACGGACAACTCCGACAATCAAGATTAGCTAGGATAGTACGTAGTATGTAGTACATAGAATCTCATTTGCATGCTTTGTATGGATATAAAGGTTGAAATGTGAGAAACTCGAATGCAGAGTAGGTAATTTAGGGCGTGATCAGACACTGTCTGCGGACGCGCCAGTTCGCGGGCGTTTGAGAAACCGGATTTGTCAGTCCAGGTGCAGATAGCTTTTAGTGCAGCTGACGGAGGAGCTTCTCGATCGTTCGTGGATCGAGCAGCAACGACGACGCGTCTCACCGGAACAAACAAGCCCCAAGTCCCAAGACGACGCATATCGTCGAGCACCTTATCTACGTACGGCCGACGATGATCGGGACAAATAATGCCCCCAGCGCAGTAACTAGGACTGGTCGTTTTTCTTACGCACGTTCTGATGCCATCTAGACTGCTCAATCTGCGATCGGTCAGGGTGCAGAGCAGACAAAGTTTGCTTCTCTTTTTCTTGATAAGTTGAGCAACAGTAGCCCATTTTCCCTGACGGGGTACTATACCTGATCCGCCCAAGTGATGAGCAGAGCAGAGATCATTGCCTCTGTTTGCTGACAGACTGAGGCAGCTGTTGGTGAACATGGAAAGAAATCGCCGGGACGTGAGTGCAGGTAGCTTTCAGGTCGGCCGATCCTTGGGATCAGAAAAATCATCAGTTTGTTTCTATATGCACAGGTACAGCAAAAAAAAAAAAAAATTGAGGGCTGCACAGGTACAGCGTATTTATACAGCAATGGACGCCACTGTGTTGGTTGGGTGGTGGTGGCCTGAATCTTGATGGCCTCAACTGAATCCACAGCCCAACTGTAGTGCTCCGTCCCTTGGCCCATCCGCGCCTCACCAACTCTTCGAGAATCGAGATACTCCAAACTGGCGATCACTCTAACAGTAGCACAAGATACTTATCAACCCAGTGAGCAACGAGCTTTCAGCTCACCGCTAGTGCAGCTGAAGGTGCATGCATGTGTTTTCTTCATGGATCATCTACACGTACGATGGTGACGACGAATCAATAATACTGTCCAAGCAACGTGCGCGTGCAGCTATGTGCGTCTAGTTGTACTGTACGTATTTTTCTGTTCAATAAATCTAGTAAATGTTTTATGTATATGCACAAATTCTAATTGTTTTGCTAATCCTTATGCATTAATCAAGAGGAAAACATGACCCCAAGTCTCTCTCAAGCTTAAATATTATCCTCGCCTCGCGAACCTGACCATTCGGCGTTGAGAAATCCACAAGCAGTCTTAAGATACAGGGAAAGGCAAACTAAGATAACAAGATAGGAAAAACTCGCCAGAGGCTTGCTGGATTTGTCAGATGTATATGAACCGCTGGAGTTACTTGCCCACTCAGGCCTTGTTTGGATTATCGTTTTAAGCCGCGCTTGGATCGAATGTAATTCAACAGGCCGTTACAAGTGTATCTTGCCGGACTAGAGTGATTTCCTGCCGGAAATTATACAGAGGCGCAGAGGCGTGTATCTTTTACAGGTGTATTTGAAAGAAACACGATAATCCACACATGGCCTTAGCCTCAAATACCTCTGTAGAAAGAAATACAGACATTTGTCCATCGTTTTGTTTCCGACTGGAAATCTGCTAATGGCCATTGAGTTACACGTGTAAAATAAATACGTCAGTATTTGATTACACTGCTTCCAAGCACGGCCTCACTGTGTCAGCAAACAGCAACGCGTCGATCGAATTGGTCAGACACAAGATTTCAGCGCAAAGGTCACCGACCACCGTCAGAGATACATATACTCTGTACTAGTAGTAGTTTCATAGGACAGATCTCAGAATTCTGAAAGTTATGTATGCTGCTAAGCCTGCCACCGTGTGAATTTAACACAACCTGCGTAGTGGAACAATATGTGTATGATCATATTTATAGGAGTCCGCAGATTAACAACTAGCGGTGCACCCGCTATGGTGTCTCAAGTTTAACGGAAGGAAAAACACAAATATACTAACAGATTCAGTTCAAAATTCAACATGTCAGGACGACATGATCGCAGTGATTGTCGTGGTTTTAACTCTGACAATGATGTAGGGGGTATGTATGGAGAGACTAGATCTTAGCTATGGAGGAGTTGTAAGCACACAAGGATTACGAGTTCAGGCCCTTCTCGGAGGAAGTAACAGCCCTACGTCTCGGTGCCCAGAGGTGGTCGACTGAGTTATGTGTGTATGAATAACAGTGGTGCCAACCCTTGATACTGAGGAGGGGGTGGCTTATATAGAGTTCGCCAGGCCCCTCCAGCCCTCAGTAATGCAAGGTTTAAAGTACATTAAGACTGGGGGTTACTGGTAACGCCCCTAATAAAGTGCTATGATGACCATAAAAGCTACTTAAACACCGACCGTTTGCGTGCAGGGTGACTTTAGATCTCCTGGCAGTCGAGTGGTTGGAATTTGGTCGAGTGATTGCTTCGTGGTCGAGTGTCTTGAATCTGTCGAGTGGGATACCTCCAAGTCGATTGAAAGGTGACTTCTTCTAGGGATGTCCTTGGGTAGGGTACTCAGGACAGGTCCATGCCCCTATCCTAGGTACATAGCTTCATCATTAGCCCCCGAATGGATCGAGGTTCGAGTGGGGAAGGAGTTGGGGATCTTTCCGACTGGTTCTTCATGTTATATGAACGTCTTGTTTTGGATCAATTGTCACGGATGACGTCGTCAACTTCTTTCAGTCGCCTTGATCCATTCTTGGCCTCTTGTCGAGTGAATTTCTTTACTTGTGAAGTTCCGAGTGACGGTGTGAAACGGATCTTCTGTTTGACGAGTTGTTCTGCGGCCCGCGGATTTTGCGGGATTTGAATTTCAGGAAGCGCGCGGGACGGGGGCGGCCGCAGTAATCGGATGGGATAGGACGGAAGCTCCTCGATCTCCGCGCCACCTTTTTCGCCACGTACCGCGCGCGCGCCCGTTGCGGGATTTGACGGGATTGCCTGGGCCTACCAGTCAGCCACTCGGAAGCGACCTCTTATAAGCTGTCGGCTCGGGACCCCCGAACAGTGCGCCTTCACTTTTCCCCCTTCCTTCACAAGATCCTCCGCCACCTCCGCTCCCACCTTGGTGCCGTAGGTCTGTTCGAGCTTCGCCGGTGACGATGGTGAAGGAGAAGACGTCAGCTCTGGAGCGCACGAAGAAGGCGGCGGTGCAGGGGAAGGGGAAGAAGTCCGCTCGGGGCGGATCTTCCTCGAGGACTGCTCTGCCCAAGGATTGGATCCAGGGCGACTGGATGCCGTCGGTGATTCGGCAGGATGATCTCGATGATCTGGTCGAGGGGGGATTCATTCCCCATGAATCTGCGCGCCTCCCGGGGAAAGAAGTCGAACCCCAGCCTCTTGATGGTGAGTGCGTCCTCCTCGCCACCCATATCGATCGTGGATTCTCTCTGCCTCCTCATCCTTTTTTCCGGAGCTTCTTGAACTTCTTCGGAGCGCAGCTCCATCACTTTACTCCCAATTCTATTGTGTATCTTGTTGCTTTTGTTTCCTTGTGTGAAAACTTCTTGGGTTGCCGCCCCCATTAGGGACTCTTCAAGCACATCTTCACTTACCGCTCTCAGTCGGTTAAGAAGGCCAAGTCGAGTGACGAACGGACGCAGGTGATCCAGCTATGCGGGGGTCTGGCGATCCAGATGAGGGGAAAAAGTTCCTTTCCGTCTATCACTTTTCCCGAGTCAGTCCGTGGGTGGCCGTCGACTTGGTTTTACTGTAAAGACCAGGTGACCCCAGGACAGTCGACTAGGCTTCCCCCTTTTTCTCTGAATCAAGCACAAAAACCTGCCTCTTTGAAAGTGACGCCAGACGAAAAGGCGCAAGTCAAGGTGCTGGTCGGTCGAGTGGTTCAGCTTGTCCGCGAGGGTGTGACTGGCATGGACTTGTTGGAAGTATTCCTTCGGAGGCGCATCCAACCGCTTCAGGCTCGTGACCACCCGATGTGGCTGTACTCGGGTCTCGAAGACGCCACTCGGATTCACCCAGAGGAGGTCACTAACAAGATGTTGGAAGGGTGGCTGTCGAGTATCACAGGGAACAAGGACAACCCCCGAGGAGCCAGGAGGATTCCTCCACTCGACCAAACATACGAAGTGGACAAGGTCTGACCTTGCGTTTCCGACTGTGATCTTGCTTTCTTTATTTGTTCTTTTTGGATCAGTCGATTGACTTTTTTCTCGTTTGTTGTCCTCTAGGCCACTACTGAGATGTACTCGACACCCAATGGAGCACAGGAGCTGGCCGAGGAAGGAGAGGCGAGTGGAGGCGAAAGTGGAGACGAGGGAGAGGAGTGGGAATCTGACGGCGAAGGAGAGGGGGATGACGACGATGACTCCAATGAAGAGGAGGAGGAAGAAGTCGAACCTTCCCGCTCGGAACGGCGATCCAAGCTTACACACGACCCTGCGCGGGAACGTGGTAAGGCGACTGTCCCTGTTGGGCAGTCGTCGAAGCGCCCTCGGACCTCATCTCCAGCGCCGACAGAAAAATCTCCCAAGCACCCACGCGCGACGCCGTCCAAGCCGCCCAAGGCTTTGCCCAAGATGAAGATGACTGTCCCCACCATTTCTGGGTAATAGTAGAATTTGTTTTCCTTTGTCGAACGTGATGGACTCTTGGTCGACTCATTGAATAAGCTGACTGACTTTCGAAATTTGCAGTGCTGCCACCTCGGAGATCTCCACGAAGGACAATGATCAAGAGATGGAAGACGCTGTTACCTCCAACCCCGATATGATTACTGATACTTTGCTTTTAGTCGACTGACGATTTCTTATAATTCCGGTCGATTGGATTTTTCTTTTAGCTCCTCCTCATGTCATTGACCTCCCTGATGATGATGACGAAGTGCCGCTGAGGGCGCGAAGGAACAGGAGGGCGCCGGCTGGCAAGACCCCACAAACTACTCCGGCGCCTGAGCCCGCAGTCCGGGAGGTTGGTGATACCACTTGGGTTTCTGTGACCTTCGCTGAACCTCTGACGAGTGTCCAGCCTTCGACGTCGACTGCAAATCCGCCTTCGCTTTTTGCCACACACCACGTCCCTGAGGACCAAGTGGGTGCCGCTAAAGAGACTATACGCCAGGAGGGGATCATGATGGAGCAAGTGAAGGTGGTTCGGGAAGCCAGCCAAGCAGCTTATGACGCGAGCTCAGCTCTTCAGAGCAACGTCTAGGTCAGTCGATTCACCGCTTGTTCTGTTAGGATATGCTATCTGAAGAATCTCTTTTCCGAAGATCATTATATCTGTACGCCCACTGGGTGTGTCTATTAATCTTTTTGACGAGTGGGGGCACGCTAAGTGCACCCACTGGGTGTAGTCCCCGAGACTATGGTGGACTGCTGGCAGTCGACTGTAGACTTTATATTGTGTTGCTTTAGCTGAACTTCTTCACTCAGTCTGGTCAGGCCATGTCGAATGGAACTATACACGGTTGGCTACGGGCAGTCGATTTTTTTTGGTCGAACCAGTGGGGGCACGCTAAGTGCACCCACTGGGTGTAGTCCCCGAGACTACTGTCGAATGTTTTTGATTCGGCTGTAGTCTTAGAAACGCCATCATTGTCTCTTGGTTACTCGAAAGCAACTTATCTTGGATGTCCGTCGACTGATTTTTTGCAGAAATCCTGCGAACTTGTGGCTCGCTACACTGAGTTGGAGAACAAACAGATCCAGCTGAACCTTGACTTGAAGCTTGCTCAGGAGAACTTGCAGAAGGCGAGGGACGAAGCAAAAGGTATGGCTGGTGAGCTTTTTGAAGGAAATATGCCCTAGAGGCAATAATAAAGTTATTATTTATTTCCTTATATCATGATAAATGTTTATTATTCATGCTAGAATTGTATTAACCGGAAACATAATACTTGTGTGAATACATAGACAAACAAAGTGTCACTAGTATGCCTCTACTTGACTAGCTCGTTAATCGAAGATGGTTATGTTTCCTAACCATAAATAAAAGAGTTGTTATTTGATTAACGGGGTCACATCATTAGAAGAATGATGTGATTGACATGACCCATTCCATTAGCTTAGCACCCGATCGTTTAGTATGGTGCTATTGCTTTCTTCATGACTTATACATGTTCCTATGACTATGAGATTATGCAACTCCCGTCTGCCGGAGGAACACTTTGTGTGCTACCAAACGTCACAACGTAACTGGGTGATTATAAAGGAGCTCTACATGTGTCTCCAAAGGTACATGTTGGGTTGGCGTATTTCGAGATTAGGATTTGTCACTCCGATTGTCGGAGAGGTATCTCTGGGCCCTCTCGGTAATGCACATCACATAAGCCTTGCAAGCATTACAACTAATATGTTAGTTGTGAGATGATATATTACGGAACGAGTAAAGAGACTTGCCGGTAACGAGATTGAACTAGGTATTGGATACCGATGATCGAATCTCGGGCAAAGTAACATACCGATGACAAAAGGAACAACGTATGTTGTTATGCGGTCTGACCGATAAAGATCTTCTTAGAATATGTAGGAGCCAATATGGGCATCCAGGCCCCGCGATTGGTTATTGACCGGAGATGTGTCTCGGTCATGTCTACATTGTTCTCGAACCGTAGGGTCCGCACGCTTAAAGTTACGATGACAGTTATTATGAGTTTATGCATTTTGATGTACCGAAGTTAGTTCGGAGTCCCGGATGTGATCACGGACATGACGAGGAGTCTCGGAATGGTCGAGACATAAAGATTGATATATTGGATGACTATATTCGGACACCGGAAGGGTTCCGGAGGAGTTTCGGATAAAACCGGAGTGCCGGAGGGATTACCGGAACCCCCCGGGGGGTTAATGGGCCTAATGTGGAGAAGAGGAAGGGGCTGCCAGGGCAGGCCGCGCGCCCCCTCTCCCCCTAGTCCGAATTGGACAAGGAGGGAGGGGCGCCCCCCCCCCTTTCCTATTCTCCCTCCACCTCTCCTAGTTGGACAAGGAACAGGGAGGGGAGTCCTACTCCCGGTAGGAGTAGGACTCCTCCTGCGCCCTCCTCTAGGCCAGCGCACCACCCCCCCTTGGATCCTTTATATGCGGAGGCAGGGGGCACCCTAGAACACACAAGTTGATCTTCGTGATCGTTCCTTAGCCGTGTGCGGTGCCCCCTCCACCATATTCCACCTCGGTCATATTGTAGCGGTGCTTAGGCGAAGCCCTGCGACAGTAGTACATCAAGATCGTCACCACGCCGTCATGCTGACGGAACTCCTCCCCGACGCTTTGCTGGATCGGAGCCCGGGGATCGTCATCGAGCTGAACGTGTGCCAAGAACTCGGAGGTGCCGGAGTAACGGTGCTTGGATCGGTCGGATCGTGAAGACGTACGACTACATCAACCGCGTTGTCACAACGCTTCCGCTGTCGGTCTACAAGGGTACGTAGATCACACTCTCCCCTCTCGTTGCTATGCATCACCATGATCTTGCGTGTGCGTAGGAAATTTTTTGAAATTACTACGTTCCCCAACAGTGGCATCCGAGCCTAGGTTTTATATGTTGATGTTATATGCACGAGTAGAACACAAGTGAGTTGTGGGCGATATAAGTCATACTGCTTACCAGCATGTCATACTTTGGTTCGGCGGTATTGTTGGACGAAGCGGCCCGGACCGACATTACGCGTACGCTTACGCGAGACCGGTTCTCCCGACGTGCTTTGCACATAGGTGGCTTGCGTGTGACAGTTTCTCCAACTTTAGTTGAACCGAGTGTGGCTACGCCCGGTCCTTGCGAAGGTTAAAACAACACCAACTTGACAAACTATCGTTGTGGTTTTGATGCGTAGGTAAGATTGGTTCTTGCTTAAGCCCGTAGCAGCCACGTAAAACTTGCAACAACAAAGTAGAGGACGTCTAACTTGTTTTTGCAGGGCATGTTGTGATGTGATATGGTCAAGACACGATGCTAAATTTTATTGTATGAGATGATCATGTTTTGTAACCGAGTTATCGGCAACTGGCAGGAGCCATATGGTTGTCGCTTTATTGTATGCAATGCAATCGCGCTGTAATGCTTTACTTTATCACTAAACGGTAGCGATAGTCGTGGAAGCACAAGCTTGGCGAGACGACAACGATGCTACGATCGAGATCAAGGTGTCGTGCCGGTGACGATGGTGATCATGACGGTGCTTCGGAGATGGAGATCACAAGCACAAGATGATGATGGCCATATCATATCACTTATATTGATTGCATGTGATGTTTATCTTTTATGCATCTTATCTTTCTTTGATTGACGGTATCATTATAAGATGATCTCTCACTAATTATCAAGAAGTGTTCTCCCTGAGTATGCACCGTTGCGAAAGTTCTTCGTGCTGAGACACCACGTGATGATCGGGTGTGATAGGCTCTACGTTCAAATACAACGGGTGCAAAACAGTTGCACACGCGGAATACTCAGGTTATACTTGACGAGCCAAGCATATACAGATATGGCCTCGGAACACGGAGACCGAAAGGTCGAGCGTGAATCATATAGTAGATATGATCAACATAGTGATGTTCACCAATGAAACTGCTCCATCTCACGTGATGATCGGACATGGTTTAGTTGATTTGGATCACGTGATCACTTAGAGGATTAGAGGGATGTCTATCTAAGTGGGAGTTCTTAAGTAATATGATTAATTGAACTTAAATTTATCATGAACTTAGTCCTGCTAGTATTTTGCAAATTATGTTGTAGATCAATAGCTCGCGTTATTGCTTTCATATGTTTATTTTGATATGTTCCTAGAGAAAAATTGTGTTGAAAGATGTTAGTAGAAATGATGCAGATTGGATCCGTGATCTGAGGTTTATCCTCATTGCTGCACAGAGGAATTATGTCCTTGATGCACCGCTAGGTGATAGACCTATTGCAGGAGCAGATGCTGACGTTATGAACGTTTGGCTAGCTAAATATGATGACTACTTGATAGTTTAGTGCACCATGCTTAACAGCTTAGAATCGGGACTTCAAAGACGTTTTGAACGTCATGGACCATATGAGATGTTCCAGGAGTTGAAGTTAATATTTCAAGCAAATACCCGAATTGAGAGATATGAAGTCTCCAACAAGTTCTATAGCTAAAAGATGGAGGAGAATCGCTCAACTAGTGAGCATGTGCTCAGATTGTCTGGGTACTACAATCGCTTGAATCAAGTGGGAGTTAATCTTCCAGATAAGATAGTGATTGACAGAATTCTCTACTCACCATCACCAAGTTAGTAGAACTTCGTGATGAACTATAGTATGCAAGGGATGACGAAAACGAATCCCGAGCTTTTCATGATGATGAAATCGATGAAGGTAGAAATCAAGAAAGAGCATCAAGTGTTGATGATTGACAATATCACTAGTTTCAAGAAAAGGGCAAAGGGAAGAAGGGGAACTTCAAGAAGAACGACAAGCAAGTTGCTGCTCAAGTGAAGAAGCCCAAGTCTGGTCCTAAGCCTGAGACTAAGTGCTTCTACTGCAAAGGGACTGGTCACTGGAAGCGGAACTACCCCAAGTGATTGGCAGATAAGAAGGATGGCAAAGTGAACATGAGTATATTTGATATACATGTTATTGATGTGTACTTTACTAGTGTTTATAGCAACCCCTCAGTATTTGATACTAGTTCAGTTGCTAAGATTAGTAACTCAAAACGGGAGTTGCAGAATAAAGACTAGTTAAGGGTGAAGTGACGATGTGTGTTGGAAGTAGTTCCAAGATTGATATGATCATCATCGCACACTCCCCTATACTTTCGGGATTAGTGTTGAACCTGAATAAGTGTTATTTGGTGTTTGCGTTGAGCATGAATATGATTTGCTCATGTTTATTGTAATACGGTTATTCATTTAAGTAAGAGAATAAATTGTTGTTCTGTTTACATGAATAAAACCTTATATGGTTACACACCCAATGAAAATAGTTCGTTGGATCTCGATCATAGTGATACACATAATCATAATATTGAAACCAAAATATGCAAAGTTAATAATGATAGTGCAACTTATTTGTGGCACTGCCGTTTAGGTCATATTGGTGTAAAGCGCATGAAGAAACTCCATGCTAATGGGTTTTTGGAATCACTTGATTATGAATCAGTTGATGCTTGTGAACCATGCCTCATGGGCAAGATGACTAAAACGCCGTTCTCCGGAACTATGGAGCGAGCAACTGACTTATTGGAAATAATACATACTGATGTATGAGATCCGATGAGTGTTAAGGCTCGCGGCGGGTATCATTATTTTCTGACCTTCACAAATGATTTGAGCAGATATGGGTATATCTACTTAATGAAACACAAGTCTGAAATATTTGAAAAGTTCAAAGAATTTCAGAGTGAAGTGGAGAATCATCGTAACAAGAAAATAAAAGTTTCTACGATATGATCGCAGAGGTAAAATATTTGAGTTACAAGTTTGGCCTTCAGTTAAAACAATGTGAAATAGTTTTACTACTCACGCCACCTGGAACACCACAGCATAATGGTGTGTCTGAACATTATAACCGTACTTTACTAGATATGGTGCGATCTATGATGTCTCTGTTCGATCTACCACTATCGTTTTGGGGTTATGCATTAGAGACAGCTGCATTCACGTTAAATAGGGCACCATCTAAGTCCGTTGAGACGACACAATCTGAACTGTGGTTTGGCAAGAAACCAAAGTTGTCGTTTCTTAAAGTTTGGGGTTGTGATGCTTATATGAAAATGTTTCATCCTAATAAGCTCAAACCCAAATCGGAGAAATATGTCTTCATAGGATACCCAAAGGAGACTGTTGGGTACACCTTCTATCACAAATCCGAAGGCAAGACTTTTGTTGCTAAATTCGGAGTTTTTCTAGAGAAGGAGTTTCTCTCGAAAGAAGTGAGTGGGAGGAAAGTAGAACTTGATGAGTTAACTGTGCCTGCTCCCTTATTGGAAAGTAGTTCATCACAGAAATCTGTTCCTATGACTACTATACCAATTAGTGAGGAAGCTAATGATGATGATCATGTAACTTCAGATCAAGTTACTACCAAATCTCGTAGGTAAACCAGAGTGAGATCCGCACCAGAGTGGTACGGTAATCCTGTTCTGAAAGTCATGTTACTAGACCATGACGAACTTGCGAACTATGAGGAAGCGATGATGAGCCCAGATTCCGCGAAATGGTTTGAGGCCATGAAATCTGAGATATGATCCATGTATGAGAACAAAGTATGGACTTTGGTTGACTTGCCCGATGATCGGCAAGCCATAGAAAATAAATGGATCTTCAAGAGGAAGACGGACGCTGATAGTAGTGTTACTATCTACAAAGCTAGAATTGTCGCAAAAGGTTTTCGACAAGTTCAAGGTGTTGACTACGATGAGATTTTCTCACTCGTATCTATGCTTAAGTCTGTCCGAATCATGTTAGCAATTGCCGCATTTTATGAAATCTGGCAAATGGATAAACAAAACTGCATTCCTTAATGGATTTACTAAAGAAGAGTTGTATACAATGCAACTAGAAGGTTTTGTCGATCCTAAAGGTGTTAACTAAATATGCAAGCTCCAGCGATCCATCTATGGACTGGTGCAAGAATCTCGGAGTTGGAATATACGCTTTGATAAGTTGATCAAAGCATATAGTTTTATACAGACTTGCGGTGCAGCCTGTATTTACAAGAAAGTGAGTGGGAGCACTACAACATTTCTGATAAGTATATGTGAATGACATATTGTTGATCGGAAATAATGTAGAATTATTCTGCAAAGCATAAAGGAGTGTTTGAAAGGAGTTTTTCAAAGAAAGACCTCGGTGAAGCTGCTTACATATTGAGTATCAAGATCTATAGAGATAGATCAAGACACTTGATAAGTTTTTTCAATGAGTACATACCTTGACAAGATTTTGAAGTAGTTCAAAATGGAACAGTCAAAGAAAAGGTTTCTTGCCTGTGTTACAAGGTGTGAAGTTGAGTAAGACTCAAAGCCCGACCACGGCAGAAGATAGAAAGAGAATGAAAGTCATTCCCTATGCCTCAGTCATAGGTTCTATAAAGTATGCCATGCTGTATACCAGATCTATTGTATGCCCTACCACTGAGTTTGGCAAGGGAGTATGATAGTGATCTAGGAGTAGATCACTGGACAGCGGTCAAAATTATCCTTAGTGGAATAAGGATATGTTTCTCGATTATGGAAGTGAAAAAAAGGTTCGTCGTAAAGGGTTACGCCGATGCAAGTTTGACACTAATCTAGATGACTCTAAGTCTCGGTCTAGATACATATTGAAAGTGGGAGCAATTAGCAGTAGCTCCATGCAGAGCATTGTTGACATAAAAATTTGCAAAATACATGCGGATCTGAATGTGGCAGACCCGTTGACTAAGATTCTTTCACAAGCAAAACATGATCACACCTTAGTACTCCCTGGGTGTTAATCACATAGCGATGTGAACTAGATTACTAACTCTAGTGTTGATCACATATCGATGTGAACCATGGGTGTTAGTCACATGGTGATGTGAACTATTGCTGTTAAATCACATGGCGATGTGAACTAGATTATTGACTCTAGTGCAAGTGGGAGACTGAAGGAAATATGCCCTAAAGGCAATAATAAAGTTATTATTTATTTCCTTATATCATGATAAATGTTTATTATTCATGCTAGAATTGTATTAACCGGAAACATAATACTTGTGTGAATACATAGACAAACAAAGTGTCACTAGTATGCCTCTACTTGACTAGCTCGTTAATCGAAGATGGTTATGTTTCCTAACGATAAATAAAAGAGTTGTTATTTGATTAACGGGATCACATCATTAGAAGAATGATGTGATTGACATGACCCATTCCATTAGCTTAGCACCCGATCGTTTAGTATGTTGCTATTGCTTTCTTCATGACTTATACATGTTCCTATGACTATGAGATTATGCAACTCCCGTTTGCCGGAGGAACACTTTGTGTGCTACCAAACGTCACAACGTAACTGGGTGATTATAAAGGAGCTCTATAGGTGTCTCCAAAGGTACATGTTGGGTTGGCGTATTTCGAGATTAGGATTTGTCACTCCGATTGTCGGAGAGGTATCTCTGGGCCCTCTCGGTAATGCACATCACATAAGCCTTGCAAGCATTACAACTAATATGTTAGTTGTGAGATGATGTATTACGGAACGAGTAAACAGAATTGCCGGTAACGAGATTGAACTAGGTATTGGATACCGACGATCGAATTTCGGGCAAAGTAACATACCGATGACAAAAGGAACAACGTATGTTGTTATGCGGTCTGATCGATAAAGATCTTCGTAGAATATGTAGGAGACAATATGGGCATCCAGGTCCCGCTATTGGTTATTGACCGGAGACGTGTCTCGGTCATGTCTACATTGTTCTCGAACCGTAGGGTCCGCACGCTTAAAGTTACGATGACAGTTATTATGAGTTTATGCATTTTGATGTACCGAAGTTAGTTCGGAGTCCCGGATGTGATCACGGACATGACGAGGAGTCTCGGAATGGTCGAGACATAAAGATTGATATATTGGATGACTATATTCGGACACCGGAAGGGTTCCGGAGGAGTTTCGGATAAAACCGGAGTGTCGGAGGGGTTACCGGAACCCCCCGGGGGGTTAATGGGCCTTATGGGCCTAATGTGGAGAAGAGGAAGGGGCTGCCAGGGCAGGCCGCACGCCCCCTCTCCCCCTAGTCCGAATTGGACAAGGAGGGAGGGGCGGCACCCCCACTTTCCTATTCTCCCTCCACCTCTCCTAGTTGGACAAGGAACGGGGAGGGGAGTCCTACTCCCGGTAGGAGTAGGACTCCTCCTGCGCCCTCCTCTAGGCCGGCGCACCCCCCCCCCTTGGATCCTTTATATACGGAGGCAAGGGCACCCTAGAACACACAAGTTGATCTTCGTGATCGTTCCTTAGCCGTGTGCGGTGCCCCCCTCCACCATATTCCACCTCGGTCATATTGTAGCGGTGCTTAGGCGAAGCCCTGCGACAGTAGAACATCAAGATCGTCACCACGCCGTCGTGCTGACGGAACTCCTCCCCGACGCTTTGCTGGATCGAAGCCCGGGGATCGTCATCGAGCTGAACGTGTGCCAAGAACTCGGAGGTGCCGGAGTAACGGTGCTTGGATCGGTCGGATCGTGAAGACGTACGACTACATCAACCGCGTTGTCACAACGCTTCCGCTGTCGGTCTACAAGGGTATGTAGATCACACTCTCCCCTCTCGTTGCTATGCATCACCATGATCTTGCGTGTGCGTAGGAAATTTTTTGAAATTACTACGTTCCCTAACACTTTTGTCGACTGTCCTTTCTTTCTGGCCGTCCTCGATGTTGATCTCACTTGCTGTTTCGCAGACAAAATGGAGGAGGCTCTGAAGAAGAAGGATCAAGACCTTGCCGAAGCGCAGAAGGAGGCCCTGAACAAAACGAAGCTTGCTGAAGAAAAACTGGCTTCAGTCGGTACTCTTGAAAAGGAAAACTCCAGGCTGAAAACTGCTCTCGACGCGGCTAATCGAGAGGCCAGCCGTCTGAAGAATGGCAATATAGCTCTGAATGACAAGGCAAGTGAACTGGCGGGGAAGAGGAACAATCTGGAGGCTTATCTCGGTGGACTCGCCAAGAAGCTGTTCGTCATGCTTGAGGATAATTACTCCGGCCCGACTGACTTGCAGTTACCAAATCTGCGTAGAGCCACTGACTTATCCTTGAATTATGTTTACAGAATTCTGCCAGAACTTCTAAGAGGAGACCAGTCGAGTGGAGACAGACTTGACCCCAACAATTCTCCAGTGAAGGACGAGGCTGCTATGAACGTGCTCCGACTGGAATCTCGTGTTGCCGGCGTTGTTGACTATCTTGCTCGCTTGAAGGTTGCGATGTCACGGATCGACACATCGCTCTAGCCTAGGACGACGCTTCAGAATGACCTCGAGTCCCTGATGACTCGACTGAATGAAGTCCCAGGTCGAGTGGCGGAATGGAAGAAATCTTCTTCTAGATGTGGCGCTGACGTCGCTTTGTCTCTGGTCCGCGTCCACTGCAAGGAGGTGCGAGAAGAAAAGTTGGCCGCCATCCAAGTTGCCAATACCAGGAAGCACAACTTTCAAGACTTCATGGAGACTTTCATTGCTGCTGCCACTTGCAATGCAGACGAGATCGACTTGGATGAGTTCGTCGCCCCTTCCAGTCCTCCGCATGAGGAATAAAAACTTTTATGCTTCACTTTAAATTTTCCTCGGAATGCCGAGTGGATTTTGTAACCGTTAAACTCTGTCGAGCTGGAGGCTCAAGTACTTTGATCTGCGGTCTAGAACCTTTGGATCTTATCTGAACTTGATTTATCGTTGAATATCTTCATGAATTATCTGTCGAGTGGAACTTGTTCTTCACTTGAAATAACTTTGTATTTATGGTGCAACTCCGAAGGAGAAGGTAGCAGTCGATTTGCACCTCGTCGTCCTTGCGGATTGGGATGTGTTTCGTACTTAGGCGAGCACTGGGCTGCAGCTAAGCCTCCGAGTGGAAGGTCTGCTCTCCACTCGGTAGGATTTTAAAAACTTAGGCGAGTACTGGACTACAGCTAAGCCCCCGAGTGGGAGGTCTGCTCTCCACTCGGTAGGATTTTTTCAAACTTAGGCGAGTACTGGACTGCAGCTAAGCCCCCGAATGGGAGGTCTGCTATTCACTCGGTAGGATTTTTTCAAACTTAGGCGAGTACTGGACTGCAGCTAAGCCCCCGAGTGGGAGGTCTGCTCTCCACTCGGTAGGATTTTTTCAAACTTAGGCAAGTACTGGACTGCAGCTAAGCCCCCCGAGTGGGAGGTCTGCTCACCACTCGGTAGGATTTTTAAATACTTAGGTGAGCACTGGGCTGCAGCTAAGCCTCCGAGTGGGAGTCTGGCTCACCACTTGGTAGGATTTTTAAACACTTAGGCGAGCACTGGGCTGCAGCTAAGCCTCCGAGTGGGAGTCTGGATCACCACTCGGTAGGATTTTTAAACACTTAGGCGAGCACTGGGCTGCAGCTAAGCCTCCGAGTGAGAGGTTTGCTCTCCACTCG
>NC_041382.1:773388363-773397148 GCF_002162155.2 Triticum dicoccoides
TTTTAAACACTTAGGCGAGCACTGGGCTGCAGCTAAGCCTCCGAGTGGGAGGTTTGCTCTCCACTCGGTAGGATTTTTAAACACTTAGGCGAGCATTGGGCTGCAGCTAAGCCTCCGAGTGGGAGTCTGGCTCACCACTCGGTAGGATTTTTAAACACTTAGGCAAGCACTGAGCTGCAGCTAAGCCTCCGAGTGGGAGGTTTTCTCTTCACTCGGTAGGATTTTTAAACACTTAGGCGAGCACTGGGCTGCAGCAAAGCCTCCGAGTGGGAGTCTGGCTCACCACTCGGTAGGATTTTTAAAAACTTAGGCGAGCACTGGGCTGCAGCTAAGCCTCCGAGTGGGAGTCTGACTCGCCACTCGGTAGGATTTTTTTTACAAACTTAGGAGAAACGGATTTGCGGCTAAGCCACCCACTGGGGGATTTCACACGCAAACAAAAGCAACAACAATTATAGGAAAATTTGTAACACTCTTGTCTTTGATAAATAGACTACAGAAGTTTTTCTTATTACATCTCATCCGAGTGAGAATTCAAGTGTGAAAGGGGCGGAGCAGTTCCGCATTCCAAGCTCGTGGCTCATCGATCTGGCGATCGACATTGTAAAGGTGATACGCTCCATTGTGGAGGACTCTGGTGACGATGAAGGGACCTTCCCAAGTAGGAGCGAGCTTGTGTGGTTTCTGTTGATCCACTCGGAGGACCAAATCTCCTTCTTGGAAGAGTCGACTCTTCACATTTCTAGCATGGAAGCGACGCAAGTCTTGCTGATAAATGGTCGATCGGATCATAGCCATTTCTATTTCTTCTTCCAGGAGGTCGACTGCATCTTGCCGGGCTTGTTCTGCTTCATCTTCGGTATAAAGCTCGACTCGGGGTGCATTGTGAAGTAGATCACTCGGCAGGACTGCTTCCGCTCCATAAACCAGAAAGAACAGAGTTCTTCCAGTCGACCGATTCGGGGTAGTCCTCAATCCCCACAGAACCGACGGAAGCTCGTCGACCCAAGCGCCTGCTGCGTGCTTGAGATCACGCATCAGCCGAGGCTTTAGTCCTTTGAGAATCAGACCATTTGCCCTTTCTGCTTGTCCATTCGACCGGGGGTGGGCGACCGATGCGTAGTCGACTCGTGTGCCTTGAAAGGCGCAAAAAGCTCTGAACTTGTCTAAATCAAAGTTTGACCCATTGTCGGTGATGATGCTATGCGGGACTCCATATCTGAATGCTAACTCTCTAACGAAACTGATAGCAGTGCAAGCATCAAGATTCTTGATAGGCTTAGCTTCAATCCATTTGGTAAACTTGTCGACTGCCACAAGCACATGTGTGAAACCGCTCCTGCCTGTTCTCAATGGGCCAACCATGTCCAGTCCCCAAACAACGAAGGGCCAGACGAGTGGAATGGTCTTCAGGGCTGATGCAGGCTTGTGCGACATGTTGGAGTAGAACTGGCACCCTTCACACTTGTCGACTATCTCTTTTGCCATTTCATTCGCTCTTGGCCAGTAAAATCCCGCTCGGTATGCTTTAGCCACAATGGTCCGAGAGGACGCATGATGACCACAGGTCCCCGAGTGGATATCATCAAGGATTATCTGACCTTCTTCTGGTGTTATACACTTCTGACCGACTCCAGTCGCGCTTTCTCTATACAACTGTCCCTTTATGACTGTAAAGGCCTTGGATCGACGGACGATCTGTTGAGCCTCTTCTTCGTCCTCCGGGAGTTCCTTTCTCTGGATATACGCGATGTACGGTATCGTCCAGTCAGGGGTGATTGCCAAAACTTCCATGATTAGGTCGACCACTGCTGGAATTTCAACTTCAGTCGGATCTGTGGCACTCTTTGGCTGCGGGGCTTCATCTGTAAAAAGATCTTCTTGGACTGATGGCGAGTGGATGTGTTCCAAAAACACATTGTTGGGGATGGCTTCTCTCTTGGAGCCTATCTTTGCCAAATCATCAGCCGCTTGATTTTTCAGTCGGGGGATGTGATGAAGCTCTAACCCCTCGAATTTCTTCTCTAACTTTCTCACTGCATTGCAATAACCAGTCATAGCTGGACTTCTGACGTCCCATTCTTTCATCACCTGATTAACCACCAAATCTGAGTCGCCATAGACCATGAGGCGACGGACGCAGAGTGAAATGGCCATGCACAACCCATACAAAAGTGCTTCATATTCTGCTTCGTTATTGGAGGAATCAAAGTGAATCTGGAGAACATATCTGAGCTTATCTCCTCGGGGGGAAACCAATACTACCCCAGCACCGGAACCATTCAACATCTTAGATCCATCGAAGAACATGGTCCAGTGCTCCGAGTGAACTTGAGTCGGAAGTTGTTGTTCGATCCACTCGGCGACGAAATCTGCAATTGCTTGGGACTTGATAGCTTTCTTTGCCTCAAACTTGATATCTAGGGGAAGAAGTTCAATCACCCATTTGGCCACTCGACCAGTTGCATCTCTGTTGTGCAAAATCTCTGATAGTGGAGCGTCGCTGACGACTGTAATGGAATGATCAGAGAAGTAATGTGCAACCTTCTTCGTGGTCATATAAATCCCATATACAAGCTTCTGGTAATGAGGATATCTTTGCTTCGATGGGGTCAACACTTCAGAAATATAATATACTGGGCGCTGAACTTTGAAGGTTTTTCCTTCTTCTTCTCGCTCGACCGTAAGTACCGTACTGACGACTTGTCCTGTGGCTGCAATGTAAAGCAGCAAAGCTCCTTGCTGATTGGGGCAGCAAGCACTGGCTGGGTGGAGAGCAGAGCTTTGAGCTCTGCAAACGCTGCATCAACTTCAGGAGTCCACTCGAACTTGTCGGACTTCTTCATTAATCGGTAAAGAGGCAATGCCTTTTCACCGAGGCGAGAGATGAATCGACTTAAAGCGGCCAAGCATCCTGTAAGCTTCTGGACGTCATGCACACGCACAGGACGTTTCATCCGGAGTATAGTACCAATTTTTTCAGGATTGGCGTCGATTCCCTGTTCGGAAATGAGAAAACCGAGTAACTTCCCACCTAGAACTCCGAACGCGCACTTTGACGGATTGAGCTTGATATCATACCTCATGAGGTTGGCAAAGGTTTCAGCAAGGTCAGTCAGCAGGTCGGAACCCTTCCGTGACTTGACCACAATATCATCCATGTATGCCTCCACATTCCGACTGATTTGAGTGAGCAAACACTTCTGAATCATCCTCATGAACGTGGCTCCGGCATTCTTGAGGCCGAACGGCATGGTGACATAACATAAGCATCCGAATGGAGTGATGAAAGTTGTTTTGATCTCGTCGGGCCCGTACAGACGGATCTGATGGTACCTGGAATAGGCGTCTAGGAAAGACAAACGCTCACATCCCGCAGTCAAGTCGACTATCTGGTTGATGTGGGGGAGAGGAAAATGATCTTTCGGGCAGGCCCGATTGATATGCTTGAAATCAATGCACATGTGAAGTGACTTGTCCTTCTTGGGGACCATGACAACATTGGCGAGCCACTCGGAGTGGTAAATTTCTCGGATGAACTCCGCTGCTAAGAGCCGAGCCACCTCCTCGCCAATGGCCTTCCTCTTCTGGACGGCAGACCGTCGAAGATGTTCTTTCACAGGTTTAAATTTTGGGTCGACTCATAGACGGTGCTCAACCAGCCCCCTGGGAACTCCAGGCATGTTAGTAGGCTTCCATGTGAAGATGTCCCAGTTCTCAGGGAAGAACTGGATGAGCGCTTCTTCCTATTTGGAGTCGACCGTCGTTGAGATGTGAGTCGGAGAAGCGTTTGGATCGGTCGGGTGAATGTGAACTGCCTTCGTTTCACCGGACGACTGAAAAGCTGATTCTGAAGCAGGCTTCTTAGCTCGTAGAAACTCACTCGGATCTGCAGTCTTCTGATACTCTTGCAGCTCGACCACCGCCATCTGAGCGTCAGCAATCTTTGAGCCTTTCTGGAAACACTCTTCTGCTTTCTTCCGATTGCCTGTAACTGTGATCACACCTTTGGGACCAGGCATTTTCAATTTGAGATACACATAACATGGTCGAGCCATGAAGCGTGCATAAGCTGGCCTGCCCAAAATAGCGTGATAAGCACTTTGGAAATTCACAACTTCGAATGTCAACTTTTCCTTGCGGTAATTCTTGGAATCACCAAAAACCACATCAAGAGCAATTTGGCCGAGTGACTCGGCTTTCTTCCCAGGAATGACTCCATGGAAACTCATGTTACTGGTGCTGAGCCTGGACATCGGAATGCCCATCCCTTTCAATGTTTCTGCATACAGTATGTTCAAACCGCTGCCTCCATCCATCAGGACTTTGGTCAGTCGAGTGCCTTTGACAACTGGGTCGACCACCAGAGCTTGCCTCCCAGGGGTGGCAATGTGCGTAGGGTGATCAGACCGGTCGAATGTGATGGCAGTCTGGGACCACTTCAGATAATTGGGTGTTGCCGGAGCAACCATATTTACCTCACGGTTAATAACCTTCAGTCGACTTTTGCTCTCAACATCAGCAAAAATCATCAGGGTGGAATTGACCTGGGGGTACCCATCATCACTATCTTCCTTGTCCTCAACTTTGTCCGACTCCTTTTCCTTATCTTTGGACCGCTTGCCCTGAAACTGCTGGATCAGAAGCCGACACTGTCGAGTGGTATGCTTTGGGTAAATGAGTTACCCTCTTCATCTTTCTTGGTGTGGATGTGACACGGTACATCCAAAACATCATTTCCATCTTGGTATTTAACTTTCTTGGGGTTCCAAGGTCCTTTGGGTTTTTCCTTAAATTTTCCCTGGGTTACGGCCAGGGCCTCCCCAGGAGCGGCTGGCTCAGCTTTCCGCTTATGTTTCCGACTGGAATTTCCTCCGGTTTCCTGGGCGACTGCTTTATGCTTGCCACTCCGGAGTCGATCCTCATCTTCACCATTAGCGTATTTGGTGGCAATCTCCATCATCCGATTCAGAGACATCTCTTCGGTTCGACCGAACTTTAGATTCAATTCTCTGTACTTAACGCCTTCTTTAAAGGCACAAAATGCTTGATGATCTGGTACATTTTCAACTGTGTGATGCAATATGATCCACCTCTGGATGTAATCCCTCAGAGTTTCATTCGGTTTCTGCACACAAGACTGCAATTCCGTAAGGCCTGCAGGTCGCTTGCATGTTCCTTCAAATATGGTGACAAACACTCGGGAGAGATCCTCCCAAGTGTAAATGCTGCTGGGTGCTAACTGATTCAGCCACGCTGTGGCCGAGCCTTCTAACATGAGAGGCAGGTGCTTCATGGCTACCTCATCGTTCCCACCGCCAATCTGGACAGCCACTCGGTAATCTTCGAGCCAAGTATCGGGCTTGGACTCACCAGTGAAGTTGGGAGGAATTACAGCGGCTCTGATGGATCGACTGAAACACTCCGGCCCTGAAACATGTACTCTGCTACTGGTAGGCGCATCTCTGTCGTGGCCTTCTCGGTGAGCTCTATTCCTGTCGACCAAACCTTGAACGAGAATGGATCTCGCATCAAAGCCTGGTTCCCTGGGGTCGACTGGAATTCTCCGCCCAACACTATGAGGGCGTCTGTCCACCTGCTGTCGAGGCACATATGATCCACTCCTCGGGGGAGGGGTTGGCACTAGACGTCAATCATCACGATCGAATCGGTGATCATACTGCTCATTCCTTCTGTACTGATCACGCCGGTCTCCACGTCCCTCACGCCTCGGAGGCGATCTTGGGCTGTGAGCCGACTGGACTATATCCGCTGCAACGGATCGACTGTGGATCCTGTTCCGCGACTGAGAAACAGCGGAATTCTGGTCTCCTGCTGCCCGGAGCAATGCTCTGATTTGCAACAAGCCTCTGCCAGCCTTTGACTGGGAGGGCTGAATCGACTCTGCTATACGGGCCGCAGCCGCCAAATTCTGAATCGGAGTACGATATACCTGCGGGGGCGGAAAGAGTTGACATTGACTGGATTCTGGAGCCCGTTGACGCGCTCGCCCGTCGAGTATTCGCTGGAGATTCTCCAGTCGAGTGCGCTCGGCCAAGTTAGCCAAGCGCACGTCCTCCAAGGCTCGGGCCTCGAGGGTTTCTCCAACGATAGGAGTGTGGAGTGCATCCATGTTTCAGCAGCGAAGTTCCTCCCGCCGCGACGATGTGAGAGGCTCGGGGAGATACTCCTCGTGAGGACGCGACGGGTCGCCCCCATCCGCGCCTCCGTCAGCGCGGGGGAAACCGGGAGGACTATGTGGCCCATCGATCACCAAAACCTCTGCAGCTGGGTCACTACTGTCGCATTCGGATGCGGTCTCTGCGGAGCCAGTCGAACAGGCCGTAGAGGGATTCATCGGGCTCGATTGCCGTGACTTGTGGGATGGCCGACTGGCGGGCCACCGCATGCCTCACCCACCTCTGAAGCCTCGACCGACCGAAGCGCTTGCGCCGGCGAGAAACAGGGCGGGGAGATGCCACGGGAGCCGACCGATACTGGGTTGACGGCTGCCGCAGGAGGACACCACGGACGCATGCGCGAAAGTGCGTCGCCCCGCGGACGGGGAGCGCGTCGACGTCGAGTGGAGCCTCCTGAAGCCAAGCGGAGTCGTCGGCGATGAACGTGAGCACGCCGAGACGGATCTCGCGGCCCTCCACCAAAGCTCCGCCCGAAACCATGATCAAGGAGATCAGAAAAAATCGCAACTTCTCAAACTAGGCGCTAAGACTCCTAGCCCCAAGGTGGGTGCCAACTATCGTGGTTCTAACTCTGACAGTGATGTAGGGGGGTATGCATGGAGAGGCTAGATCTTAGCTATGGAGGAGCTGTAAGCACACAAGGATTACGAGTTCAGGCCCTTCTCGAAGGAAGTAACAGCCCTACGTCTCGGTGCCCAGAGGCGGTCGACTGAATTATGTGTGTATGAATAACAGGGGTGCCAACCCTTGATACTGAGAAGGGGGGTGGCTTATATAGAGTTCGCCAGGCCCCTCCAGCCCCTAGTAATGCAAGGTTTAAAGTACATTAAGACTGGGGGTTACTGGTAACGCCCCTAATAAAGTGCTATGATGACCATAAAAGCTACTTAAACACCGACCGTTTGCGTGCAGGGTGACTTTAGATCTCCTGGCAGTCGAGTGGTTGGAATTTGGTCGAGTGATTGCTTCGTGGTCAAGTGTCTTGAATCTGTCGAGTGGGATACCTCCAAGTCGATTGAAAGGTGACTTCTTCTAGGGATGTCTTTGGGTAGGGTACTCAGGACAGATCCATGCCCCTATCATAGGTACATAGCTTCATCAGTGATCACATCAAAAATATTAAGCTAAGAACCACACTGAAGCAATGGCCAACACCGTCATGGACCAAGCAAGACTGTTTCAGCCCATCCAAAACTTTGCTATGCCACAATGAAGAAGGAAGGACCGAAAAGAAGTGATATATATCGTCACTTCCAAAGTCGGTCAGAATAAGCAAGAAGGGAAACTCGCCCAAACTTATGCGATCCAAAACCAACAGCATAAACAATAGATGATTCAGCAATAAAGCTAGCTTTTAACTTCACACCAGCATAGCTCCACAAAAGATAGAACAATTGAAGTCCTTGCTACTAAAAAATACTCCCTCCGTAGTGATCTAAACACTCTTATATTAGTTTATAGAGGGAGTATTGGAAAACAGAAAACATGGCGATGCCAATCAACCCCATTCTACTTGCAGCATAGTCATAGATAGATGCCCTTTTTTCTGCCGAAGCACACGTGCAACCATACATGCAGAACTAAGCTGAAGCAACTAGACATAGAGAACTAAGTTTTTCGTGGCTAGTGCCACAGCGATGCCAGCTGCTGGCTTGTTGTGTGATGAGCAGCTCACAACTAACAACTCCACTTCGGTGCTAATTCTACACCATAGCCTAAATTACCCTCCCTGCTAGTTTCACAAGATAGAACTCCCAATTCTGAAAGGTGTACTGGTACACCTGGGACAGTGTAGGTTTCCTTATCAGGATTTAAAACAACATGTGTAGAACGATATGACCATATTTATATGAGCCAAATGATTAAGAATTGAGGTACACCAGCTAAGGTTTCTCAAGTTCAACAGAAAAACTAAGCAAGGAAGCAAACACTAGTAGAAAAAGGGTCAAACGTGAAGCACAATAGTGCCGGTTTGAATTTCAGCCGGCACTAATGTGTACAATAGTACCGGTTCGTGGCGGCGATCAATAGCACCGGTTCATGGCGAACCTTTAGTACCGGTTCATGCCACGAACCGGTACTAAAGAGGTTGTGTCAGCCTACGGTCAGGCTATGGCCCCACCATCACCATTTAGTGCCCGTTCGTACCACGAACCGGTACTAATGAGGTTATGGCAAACTGTTTTTAGTCCCACCTCGCCAAGAGAGAGGGACTAGGAGCGGTTTATAACCCCTGAGTGCAGAGACGATGAAGAAGAGGTTCAATGCTCACGTTGCTTAGCTACGCGCAGTGCAGTTTACACTATTCCGAAAGGCTTGAAGCAAATTAACGAGCATTGCACCTCTTTTTTATTTTTAATAACTTATTACAACTTCGGACTTCTTCTGTTATGGCAAAAACTAATTGCACGTCGGCATTTCTTTTTTTTTAAACTTTGGTTATAACTCCAGACTTTAACCATTAAGTTTTGCAGAAAAGAAAAAATAGCAGAAAAGAAAAAAAAACTATAGCTGAAAAGAAAAAAAAACTATATAAAAAAACTACTCAGAAATAAATAGAAGAAAATAAATATAGCAGAAAAGAA
>NC_041382.1:773397437-773481398 GCF_002162155.2 Triticum dicoccoides
TATAGAAGCAAATTAACGAGCATTGCACCTTTTTTTTATTTTTAATAACTTATTACAACTCCGGACTTCTTCTGTTATGGCAAAAACTAATTGCACGTCGGCATTTCTTTTTTTTTAAACTTTGGTTATAACTCCAGACTTTGACCATCAAGTTTTGCAGAAAAGAAAAAATAGCAGAAAAGAAAAAAAATATATAAAAAAACTACTCAGAAATAAATAGAAGAAAATAAATATAGCAGAAAAGAAAAAACTACTCAGAAATAAATAGAAGAAAAAATAAAGCAGAAAAGAAACAAATTATATTTGCTATTTTTCAATCGTTCACAAAATGACCGTGAAATTGAAAATCACTACAAAATGAACTCTGAAAATGTTGAATTTTGGCAAACTAGATGAATAAAATTACTCACAAATAAATAGAAGAAAATAAATATAACAGAAAAGTAAAAACTAAACAAAAAACTACGCAGAAATAAATAGAAGAAAATAAAGCAGAAAAGAAAAAAACTATAAAAAAATTAGGGCGCTGGCCTGTAGGCCTACTAGGCCACAGGCGTGCAATTACAGGCCTTAAAGGCCCAGCAGACTCACAGGGCAGCGCGCAAAGTTTAGGCCCACAAGCCTGCTATATAGAGGAGTTCGAAGAGGTAGCCGCGGCTGGGTTTATAAACCAGTGCGGCTGCCCTTCGCCCGGCGAGGTGGGACTAAACTTTGGTGTGGCAGCGCGAGGCCTTTTTTAGTACCGGTTGGAGCCACCAACCGGTACTAAAGGCCTGCTCTTCCCGCCTCTTGGCCTGGCCAAAGTTGGCCTTTAGTATCGGTTGGTGGCTCCAACCGGTACTAAAGGCCTCTCCTATATATACAACACTTACAAAAATTCAGTTAGATCTCCTCACTTCTTTTGTCTCCAACCTCTCGCATGCCGCTCGAATCCGTCCTCGCCGCCCGTCGTCCGTTGTCGTCGTCGCTGTCCCCGCCGCCGCCCGTCACCGTCGCCGTCTCGCGCCGCCGCCCCGAACGCCGCGCGCCGCCGTCCGTCGTCGTCCCGCCGCGGTCCCTTACGTCTCCCGCTCTCGCGTATACCCGTCGCCCCGCCGTCCGTCGTCGTCGCACCCGGCCCGTACGGCGGCGCCCCCGCCCGTACGTACGCCGCCGCCCCCGCTCGTACGTACGGGGCGGCGGCCTACGGGGCCGCACACATACACACATACACACACATATATATGTACACACTACACACACACATACACACACACACACATTTTTTTACTTATTTTCTGTTTTTTAGAAAAGTTAATTAGATGATCGAATGTTTGATTAATGTCGAATGTTAGATAGATAGAAAATTGTCGAACTAGAGCTTTGAACTAGTTGAATAATTAATATAACTAGTTTATTTTTAGTAAGAAAATTATCGAACTAGTTTATTTAGGTATATGAGATTTGAACTAGTTCAATAATTCATATAACTAGTTTATTTTTAGTAAGAAAATTGTCGAACTAGTTTATTTAGGTATATGAGATTTGAACTAGTTCAATAATTAATATAACTAGTTTATTTTTAGTAAGAAAATTTAGGTATCTGAGATTTGATGATCTAATTAAAATATTATTTGTTAATGAGTTTTTCTGTTTATTTAATTTTTTATATATTTTGAGTTTATATAAATATTAGATTAATGTCGAATGTTAGATGAATTAGATAGAAAAGTTAAATATATAGTAATGTCAATTGTTAGAGATGAATATAGTTAGATATATTAATGTCAAATGTTAGATGAATATATATTTGGCTAGATATTAATTAATGTTAGATAGTAATAGGTGTTTAATGTTTCACCTATATGAACATAGGAAATGTCATCTGACGACGAAAAAGATTTCATTATGTGCGAACACTGTGAAGACCAGCGCGGCCTGTGCGACAGAAATTTCCTTGTTGATGGTAGACGCTTCAGCATCAAGCTGGATAAGACATTCGAAGTTGATACAGTAAGTCACTTTATCAATTATTATTTGAATGCAAAACTTATGCTTCATTTGCTTCAACTTATAATTTTAAATTTTCACTATTCTACTAGCGCATCCCCTGTAAGAATTTTTGTCTTGGATAAGATAAGTTTTAGTGCTATAGATGATATGGAGGTAAAGAGAGTTTACTTGAAGACGGAGCATGGGTATACTTTCAACGTCAAATTATATAATGGAGACACATACACCCATTTTAAATGCAAAACTTGGCAAGCACTATGCAAGGCTTATGCATTTGAGCCTGGTATGGTTGTCACCTTTGATATTCGTCCGGAAGATGATATTGAAGGTTATATAGACATCTGGTCGATGTACAAACGCCTCCAGTTCTACCATTATGTGAGTTTTTCTCAACCATGCATGCATATGTTTATGTCTTTGATACAGTTTATTCAAAAATAGTTGACAACTAATTTGTATTGTCAGCTTATTTCAGTTCAAGCAAACATGTCCGGCGCTTGGTAGACAGGACCTACTACTGCCCCGGGGCTCAACTAAACTGCGAGAAGATAAGTCATTATGTTTCATGGCTTGAGGATCTCAACTAAATTTTTTTCCTGAACTTAGAAATGTTAGTACTCAAAACGTGCGACCAATGGTGATCGTATTGAACTACGGTCACATCTATAATCGAAAGATGGTAAGATTTTAACTATTTGTCCTTAATTAGTGCATCTTTTGCATACATTATTTTTGAAGCTAAACTTTCATTGCTTAGTATATTAATTACTATATGATGTTCTTCAACAGGGACTTCCGATGACAGTTGTGCCTCAGTGGATCGAGACTAAAGGTGACATGTCAATGGTTAGCTTACGGCCAAGATATCCTACATTGCACATGAGTGCATTCAGGGATTTCTGAAAGTGAAGAATGCTTAATAGTGAAAGATTGGAGCAAAATTGTTAACGATCGCAGAGAAGTACTAGGGGGCAGCAAGGAGAAGCGCAACCCAAGATTAGGAGACAGATTCATCTGCATGCTCCAGTATGATGAATCAGGAGAGCTATACATGTTCTATGCTATTCTACCTGAGAGGGAGCAGCACTAGTTCATGCTCTTAATTAGTCTCATGTTCGTGTCCTGAACTTCGATGTTGGTGATGATTATGTTGAACTCGATGATATCTTTGCTTCTGTTACAAAGTGAATGTTTCCTCTTTAAGCTAGCCAGTGTTGGTGATGATTAGATAGCTAGCGGTAATGACTATGATGATTAAATAGTGGTAATTAGACGACTACGATGATTTTTAACTAGCTAGAGTTTATTTATTTATTAATATACGATGATGATGATGATGATGATGATGATGACGACTACAACTTATTATAACGTAAAACAATCCTAAATTAAATTGATAACACAAATTTAATTGAAAAATACAAAATAAAACAAAAACCTACAAACATTTACTACCGGTTGGTGTTACCAACCAGTACTAAAGGGCTCCCGGCCCCCGGAGCTGGCTCGTGCCACGTGGTTTTCCTTTAGCACCGGTTCGTGCTGAACCGGTACTAAAAGGGGGGCTTTAGTGCCCACACTTTAATGCCGGTTATGGAATCGGCACTAAAGGGCCTTACAAACCGGTGCTATTGCCCGGTTCTGCACTAGTGAAAGGCAAACAACTGATTCGAAATTCATACAAATACCGTCACTAACCCACGCAAGACTATTTCAGCCCATTCAAAACTTTTTCTATCTCACAAGGAAGAGAAAAAAGGGGCAAAAAAGAAGGATGGCACCATCGCTTCCAAAGTCAGCCCGAGTCCGAACAAACAGGAATTATATATGATGTGTGTGTTGTCTTCTATAATGAGGAGCTCGCCCAAACTTATGCAATCAAGCAATATACCTTTTAACTTGGGAAGAAGAACTAGAGGACTGCAAGCTGAACTCAAGACAACTAACACAACAGAGTTTCACATGGATGGAACAGTTTTTTTTTTGGAATGGAGGCGTGCCCTCGGCCTCTGCATCATGACGATGCATGCAGCCATCTTATTAAAAAGTCTCGAAGTAGCACAAAGTCAGAAAGTATTATAGCTTGCAAGTGAAGCGAAAAATGAAAATAAAAGTACATGCTCAAAATCGCAACCGGTATGACAATGTGAAGGACAAGCTCCCTAGACTTCTATCCTCTTATGCGACCGCCATCTGAATCGGTTGAATATAGTCCGTGCTACCATGTTCCACTGGTTGCACCCAGTAACCAAAGGCTTCCTGGAATCCATAGGAGTGAGTAAGGACCACGTACGGATTCATGCTACTGAAAAACATAGGCAAATACGGAAATACCAATGCCAAGTCAAATAGGCAAACATGGATGGAACAGTTGAAGTCCTTGCTACTGAAAAACATAGGCAAATACCGATGCCAAGTCAAATAGATAAACTACAGCAAGCAGAAACCTGGTTCGCAACTGATGCGTCTCGGCAAATAGAAAACACAGATGATTGCCCAGTCAATCCCATTCTACCTGCATTTTTGTCATAGATGGGTTCTGTATCTTTGCCAAGGCACACATGCAACCACACATAGAGAACTAAGTTAAGCATGCATGTAGACTAGAATAACTTATGTGCCATGGTCGTGAGCCATACTACTAAATGGTCATGATAACATCCTTGGCCGCTTTCATTGTATCCGGAAGTAGCCTAGCAGTCGGCTCTTTGAGGATAGATGGGCAACTGCTTTTCAGATGCTCATAGCCATCGCTTGCCATCATCGCCTCCAGATGTGTGGGAGAAGCAAGGAACTGTAGACAAGCTTCCTTGAGTCCACTGCAGTTATGTTGCTCAGCTAAGGCCAAACTGGTTGCCACCATGTTCACATCAATGTGGCTGCATAACTTGTGCTCGCATAGCTGTTTCAGTCTCTCAATGTCGTACCTGTCTTCTGCCACGAGGAGATGGCCGGCCATCGTCACATCTAGACGTGTTTCACCTTGGTTGCTATCCATCACAAGAGCAGGCAGTGAGTCTGTGTATATGAAATAGAGCAAGGACTTGAACACGTCAGCTTCCATCTCATAGATTTCAATCGGGCTACCGGCTTTCTCCTTCATGGTGCCGAGGAGCTCCGCCTTGAACACAGATGACCTAGCAGCTAGCACAAAACTATGAGCCAATAATTGCTCCCACCGACATGAAAGGTCAAGCCCGCTCCATTCATGCTCTCTAGGAGGTCGCCGAAAGGTCAACTTCAAGGGCTCAATTAAAGGGAGAAGAGTGATCAAACGGGATAGGGTGTCCGAAGCACGGTTATTGTAGAAGGAGTACTTTGCTCCAAACCCAACTTTTCTGTATGATCCATGGTTTTGTCGTTGTTTCTGCATGCGGAAACCATTGTTCTTGTGCATTGTGGAGGGAACGGAGGCACATGATGACTACTTCAAGCTCACGAGGGATTGTTGCAGTCAACTTTCTTTCCCTGCTAAGTAGAAGTGCACGGTTGCTCTGAGGATGCTTGCATTTGGTACTACCGAAGATGCCGGCGGTGAGATGGTCAGGATGGAGGAGAGCAAATGGTTGAAGACAACTGTCAAGTTTGCCCACGCCGTGGTGGAGGTGTTTGGGCCTGAGTATCTCAGAGAACCAAATGCGCGGGACACAGAGAAGTTGTTGGCTATTGGAGAGGCCAGGAGGTTTCCGGAAATGCTCGTATCAGTTGATTGCATGCATTGGCGATGGAAGAACTGCCCGAAAGGTTTGCAAGGAATGTATCAATGTCACACCAAAGAGGCCACCGTCATACTAGAAGTAGTGACATCACATGACTTATGGATTTAGCATGATTTTTTTGGAATGTCGGGTTCTCACAACGACATCAATGTGCTTCAACGATCTCCGGTGTTCAGGAAGCTTTGCAGTTGTGAATCATCGCCGTGCAACTACACCGTCCACGACTGAGACTACAATTTGGGATACTATCTTGTCGATGGCATCTATCCTTAGTAGGCGACGTTTGTGAAGACCGTATCCAAGCTGCATGATAATAAACAGAGCCACTTTGCAACAATACAGGAAACAGCTAGGAAGAATGTGGAGAGGGCATTTTGTGTGCTTCAAACTCGTTGGGGAATTGTTCGTGGGGCTGCCATTATATCAGGATCAGATTTATAACCATGAAAAGGATCAGATTCAACCAAAGTAATTATATCAGGATCAACAGAGAATTCATAATCCTTATCGATAACACAGATAGGTGAAGTAGCAAAAGCAGGGTCAGGTTTCATTCTAGCATTTAGAGATCGCTTATTCCATTTAGCTAGTAATCTCTTAAGTTCGTATCTATCTTTACAAGCTAAAATAGCTAAAGAGGCTTCTTGATCAAAAACATAACCCTCGGGAATAACAAGTGATTCTTCATCATCACTTTCATCAGTATTATCAGATTCAATATTTTCAATCTCTCTAGCCCTAGCAAGTTGTTCATCCAGAAATTCACCAAGTGGCACAGTAGTATCAAGCATAGAAGTAGTTTCATCATAAGTATCATGTATAGCAGAAGTGACATCATCAATAACATGCGACATATCAGAACGAATAACAGAAGCAATTTTAGGTGTCGCAAGCTTACTCAAAACAGAAGGTGAATCAAGTGCACAGCTAGATGACAGTTCCTTACCTCCCCTCGTAGTTGAGGGATAAATCTTGGTTCTTAGATCTTTCAAGTTCTTTATGATGATAAGCAGATATAAATACCAAGTAACTCAAAGAATAGAGCTATGCTCCCCGGCAACGGCGCCAGAAAATAGTCTTGATAACCCACAAGTATAGGGGATCGCAACAGTTTTTGAGGGTAAAGTATTCAACCCAAATTTATTGATTCGACACAAGGGGAGCCAAAGAATACTCTCAAGTATGAGCAGCTGAGTTGTCAATTTAACCACACCTGGAAACTTAGTATCTGCAGCAAAGTATTTAGTAGCAAAGTAATATAATAGTAGTGGTAACAGTAGCAAAAGGTAACATCAGTAAAAGTAATGTTTTTGGTATTTTGTAGTGATGATAGCAATAGCAACGGGAAAGTAAATAAGCGAAGAATAATATATGGAAAGCTCGTAGGTAATGGATCGGTGATAGAGAATTATGCCGGATGCGGTTCATCATATAACAGTCATAACCTAGGGTGACACAGAACTAGCTCCAGTTCATCAATATAATGTAGGCATGTATTCCGAATATAGTCATACGTGCTTATGGAAAAGAACTTGCATGACATCTTTTGTTCTACCCTCCCGTGGCAGCGGGGTCCTTACGGAAACTAAGGGATATTAAGGCCTCCTTTTAATAGAGTACCGAAACAAAGCATTAACACATAGTGAATACATGAACTCCTCAAACTACGGTCATCACCGGTAAGTATCCCGATTATTGTCACTTCGGGGTTAACGGATCATAACACATAATAGGTGACTATAGACTTGCAAGATAGGATCAACAACACTCATATATTGATCAAAACATAATAGGTTCAGATTGAAATCATGGCACTCGGGCCCTAGTGACAAGCATTAAGCATAGTAAAGTCATAGCAACATCAATCTCAGAACATAGTGGATACAGGGATCAAACCCTAACAAAACTAACTCGATTACATGATAGATCTCATCCAACTCATCACCGTCTAGCAAGCCTATGATGGAATTACTCACGCACGGCGGTGAGCATCATGAAATTGGTGATGGAGGATGGTTGATGATGACGATGGCGACGGTTTCCCCTCTCCCGAGCCCCGAACGGACTCCAGATCAGCCCTCCCGAGAGGTTTTAGGGCTTGGCAGCGGCTCCATATCGTAAAACGCGATGAATTCTTCTCTCTGATTTTTTTCTCCCTGAAACAAAATATATAGAGTTCGAGTTGGAGTCGGAGAGGCACCAGGAGGCCCATGAGGTAGGGGGCGCACCCCCCACCCTCGTGGAGAGGTGTTGGGCCTCCTGGCCTTCATCTTTTGCAGGTATTTTTTATATTTTCCAAAAAGTTGCTCCGTGAAGTTTCAGGTCATTTCGAGAACGTTTGTTTCTGCACATAAATAACACCACGGTAATTCTGCTGAAAACAATGTCAGTCCGGATTAGTTCCATTCAAATCATGCAATTTATAGTCCAAAACAAGGGCAAAAGTGTTTGGAAAAGTAGATACGTAGGAGACGTATCATTGCTCTGAGGATGCTTGCATTCGGTACTGCCGAAAAAGCCGTTGATGAGATGGTCAGGATGGGGGAGAGCAAATGGTTGAAGACAACTGTCAAGTTTGCCGGCGCCATGGTGGAGGTGTTTGGGCCTGAGTATCTCAGAGAACCAAATGCGCGGGACACAGAGAAGATGTTGGCTATTGGAGAGGCCAGGAGGTTTCCGGAAATGCTCGTATCAATTGATTGCATGCATTGGTGATGGAAGAACTGCCCAAAAGGTTTGCGAGGAATGTATCAAGGTCACATCAAAGAGGCCACCATCATACTAGAAGCAGTGACATCACATGATTATGGATTTGGCATGATTTCTTTGGGATGTCGGGTTCTCACAACGATATCAATGTGCTTCAACGATCTCCGGTGTTCAAGAGGCTTTGCAATTGTGAATCATCGCCGTGCAACTACATCATCCACGACCGAGACTACAATATGGGATACTATCTTGCCGATGGCATCTATTCTTAGTAGGCGACGTTTGTGAAGACCGTATCCAAACTGCATGGCAATAAACAGAGTCACTTTACAACAATACAGGAAGCAGCTAGGAAGAATGTGGAGAGGGCATTTTGTGTGCTTCAAACTCGTTGGGGAATTGTTCGTGAGGCTGCAATGATGTAGAAACTTTGTCGAGATCATGACATGTTGTGTTGCTTTACACAATATGATTGTCGAGGATGAGGGTGATGGTGTAGCCCAAACCAGATGTTGAAGCACCTAGAGAACAAGTTGAAATCCCAGAAAATCAAGATGCAACTCAGCTTATGAACTTCCTGCAGATGCGTCAGAATCTTTGAGATCATCAGGTGCACGCGTAGCTACTCAATAACCTTGTGGAGCATATGTGGACCCACAATGAAAAACAAAGAGCTGATATTTGAGTTGTGCACTTCAAATAAATATTATGTAAACACTATTTATACTCGGTACCAACATTTGTTATTTACGCGCAACAGTGACTTAGGCCCTTTCCAGTGCTCCACTGTGAACAGGTGCTAAGCCTGCCACATAAGCAAAATAATGACATATGCCATAACAATTAAGGAAGAGAGAAAAAGCACTTTGGTGAACCCAGGAAGAAGTAATGCCAAGCGCGTGAACCTAGGCAAACCACTTAAATGAAAGAAGGTGATCAATGCACGGAAGATTTAGGTGCTAAATCATTAAATGAAAGCAAGCTTAGCAACAAGTAAGCACCTATGCATTGTTGTGTTGAGTTGCTAAGCTAGTTAATGCATTTCGCACCCATGTAAGCACCTTTGTATTGAAAGAGGTCTTATATAATCGACATACATAAATTTAAGAGTCCGGATTTGAGATATATGGATGCCGGAAGCGAAATATGAGGACCTGTCCTGGATATGTCCGCAGGCGCGCGGGGACGCATCCGTGGACGTATAAAGGGGCAGAATTGCCGAGTCCGGTTGCGGTTGTAGAAAAACCTCTACGCGGCCAAATGTTTTCAAATTCCCGTCCAATCAGTCACGAAGAAGTTTGGAATATAGTTAACACGTCCGTCGCGTGTGGTTGGAGACGTGCAGAGATCCATCCTGGAGAAGGCCATGCACGGGTGGCGGTCAGAGCGGGCTGTAAATACCGAACTGTGCACATTGAACATAGCAGCAGACGCCATCACTCCATGCATGGGTCGCCGGCACGGCTGTGGCGGATCAGTGCATCACATGCCCATTCATTCATTCACACCGGCACGGCACAGGGCATCTAATTCTAGTAGGTGAGAGTATTAAACACCCAGCAACCAAACGCCACGTACGACAAAGCCCTCCTTAATTAACTCCACGGACATTCCGCCCATGACGCATCTACTAACCACCAACGGATCGACAGTAGGCAGTGTTAGTACGTACAAGCTTTGGTTAACTCTGTTCACGAAAGCATGCATCAACGATCGATCCATCAGCGTTGAGGACCTCTTCATCGCCGAGCGGTGCTTCTCCCTGTTGATCTTTTTAGCTCGGTGTGTAGGAAGCTTATGAGCTGCTTCTTTTCTTTCTTGTCCTGAGTTTGTAATCCTGAACGGTTGATGGCATGGCTTTGTTGATTCAAAAGCAAGCGAAAGAGCAAAGCAAACCTTCTTTCATGCTTTCTTTCACCTCACCCTAAAAGCAAATCAATGCAATGCAAAGGACGGCCCATCGAGCGGCAACGCAGGATGGATCCTTTCCTCACCCGCGGTGATTATTCAACAAGTGTTGAAGCAAACACGCGTGCACACACTGCTGTTTTTATTGCTAATTGGAAATCCTCAAACCTAACCGCGCTACCACTACTCTGGGATCTGGATTCGAAAGCTGCACGAGCCGGCAGCTTAATCTGTCGCTAACTTTTCCACTACGTGGAGTAATTAATCAACTCGGTAGATCGTACAGTACGTACGTACGTACGCGAGCATGCATCTGCATGCCACCAGCACTCCATCGTGGGCTAATTAAGCAGGAGCCGGCCAGCGGTAGACCACCGATGGAGCTCCGGCGCGCCACGGAGCACTCCGCGACCCTAGGACGACGAGGAGCAGGCCTGCGGCCGGAACCCGAGCCGGTTCTTCTCCAGGTCGTACTCCACGTGGTAGTTCTGCTGCTGGAAGCTGCCCAGGATGATGGCCGGCCCGCCCCCGCCCGACACCCCGGCGCCGCCGCTCGCGCTCGACACGTCCGACACCACCGCCAGGCAGATCGCCTCGGGGGCCTCGCCTGACGCCGGGCCCGCCGCCAGGAAGTAGTTCTCGACCGGGAGCCGCATCTCGGCGCCCCCCGTGAAGCGGAGGGACAGCTCGGGGAGGTCCATGGTCTTCGCGCCCGCCGGGAGCGCGAAGCAGGGGCGCAGCCCGAGCCCCTCCTCCACGGCCTTGGACCGGTTGTACCTGCCCCCCACCGCGGCCACCATCGCCGCCGCCACCGGCTTGAACACCGTCGGGTCCAGGTAGGTGAAGGTCGTGCCGGAGTCGATGATGGCGCCGCCCCCGCCGCCGCCGGACACGGGCGCGAAGGCCCGCGCCGGGAGCGCCACGCTCTTCCCGCCCACCGCGATGCCGGTCAGGGAGAGGTAGTAGTACACGGAGTATGGCGGCCTGGCGCCCGCGTTCTTGAGCAGCGGCGCGTACTGCATCGCCTTGGCCTTGCCGGCGGAGGAGGCGCCGAGGACGAGCTCGCCGCTGACGGTGGCGTCGTCGTCGAAGTGGCGGGAGAGGAGGCAGTAGGAGAACTTGGTGACCCCGAGCTGCGCCGGCACGGACGGCGCGCCGCGGCCGAACCCCGCGAGCCCCGACGGCGGCTGGTGCACGGACGCGAGGCTGCAGCCCACGGCGAAGTTGCGGCTGGCGGCGCCCCGTGGCGACATGCGCAGCGTGTCGGAGACGAGGAGCCCCGCGGTGGATCCGGAGCCGTAGACGACGAGGTAGGGCGGGCAGACGTTCTTGGCGGTGGCGGAGCAGTTGGCGGTGCTGGGCCTGCAGGGGGCGGAGTTGCGGGCGCAGTCGGAGAGGTGGGACCTGGAGTGGATCCAGAGGCAGGAGGGGCTGCTGCAGGAGACGACGAGGGAGGAGGAGGAGCTCTTGGGGTGGAAGACGGGGAAGGAGCCGGCGGCGGCGAGGGAGCAGTTCTGGCACTGGTAGTTGGAGGTGCAGGGCACCCAGGTGAGGTGGCTGCCCGTGTCGAGCAGCACGGGCAGCGGCTGCGGCGGCGTGCCGAGGGAGAGGGAGAAGGCGTATCCGCCGTAGGAGTGCGGGTACAGCGCGGCGCGCACGGGGGAGGAGGCTTGGCCTTGGCCTTGGTGGTGACCGCGGCCGGCTCTGAGGCGGGAGGCGCGCGCGAGGGAGGCCTGCGCGAGGCGGGAGAGCGGGTGGTGCTGCGCCGCGGCGGGCGGGAGCGGCGGGAGGTGGCGGGAGAGCGGGATCGTGGTGGGCGTCGCGAGGAGAGGGGCGAGAAACAGGAGGAGGAGCAAGCACGGGAGCAGCGGCGGCATCGGCATGGCGATGAGTGAGTGCCGAATGCACGGGGGTTTGGGTGGGTTTTAAGCAGAGCGCGGCTGGGTTGGGCTTGCTTTGCTTGGGTTTGAGAGATGAGTATATGTGCCTTGCTTGGGTTGGAGGGAGGGACAGACGGTGGGGAGCCATGGCCATGATGACCCGAAGGATTGGATTGGACTGGACTGGATTGGACTTGATGGGTCACGGGCGCACGACTGGATTGGACTTGATGGGTCACCGCGTGGAAGGAAGCGGTGCGGTGGCCATCGTCGTCGTGCGTACGCGTAGGCGTAGGCTGGCTGTCGGTCACCGTGGCCGGACAAACGGGCGGTGCACCTCTGCTCCGACCGATCGACGTCCAAGGAAAGAAATTCTCCGGTCGTCCGTGACTGTTCAGACACGGTCGGGTCCGCAGTGTTGACGCTCATGCACCGGCATGCACGCACACATCCACCCTTAAAGCATCTCCAACAGGCGCCGAACGCGGCGCGCGCTAAAAACTGCTTTGCCGCGTGCCCATCGCCTGATATGGCGCGGCGCGCAGCGCTGGCTTCAGTAGCCGCGCTAAAATATAGCGCGCGCCGCTCCAGCAGTGCGCAAAAAATGCAGCACGTGCGTTCATTCTACAACAACATTTTTACATAGATAAAACGATAGATTGCATAGATAAAAAACGATATAAAGGTATTTTATATCAGTGCAACTAGATAGATAGTTCGAAATCATAGATAGATAAAACTACAGTGCAACTAGATATAAACTACTACGGCATACATAGATAGAAACTACTCCAAGTCGCTACCATCACCACCATCATCATCCTCGTCGGTGTCGTCCGAGGTATCGAGCCATATGTCCAACCAACGTTCATTGTCTGACGTGAAGATCGACCTCCCACTTGCTGCAACGATATCGGACTGCGCATTCGCCAATGCCTTCCGCCGATGCCGGCCCGCCCGCTTCGCGCGGCGCCTTGCCGTCATCTCCGCCCAGTAGGCACGCTCGTCGGCGACATCCTCCGGGTGGCGACGGCGCCACTCCGTCATGGCTCGCTCGTCCTCCTCGGTGATAAGGAGGCGGCGCTACCGCCGAGCGTGGTCGGCACGGTCCATGTCGGTGATGAGACGCGACAGAGGGGCGACGCGCTGCGCCTGCTCGCGCGTGAAGACGTCCCGGAAATTCATCTGCGATCGGGGCCTGTCCAAGCGCCACGCTGCCGCGTCGTACGCGCGGGCCGCATCATGCGCGCTCCGGAACGACCCGAGGCCGAGCCGGACGTCACCGGACCGGATCTCGGCGGAGTACCAGCCGTTGGGGCGCTCGCGGACGCCACAGTAGCCCGAAGAACCCCGGCGGCGCGGCGGCATGGTGGCGCGGAAAGCGGGAAAACGGCGAGGTTGTGAGGAGAGGGCGTGTGGCTGTGTTCTGTGCGTGTGGCGAGCGCGGGATTTTATAGGCGCGCGCGAAACGGCGCGCCAAATGTACCACGCCGCGTGCCGCTTTCTCCCCCGCGCGCAAACGCTTTCCGCGTGTGGTAAGTTTCCGTCACCGCTGAAGCGCGCAGAATCGGCCGGCGTGCGCTAAAACCAAGATTTACCGCGCTGACGCGCCTTTTATCGCGCCTGTTAAAGATGCTCTTATCATCTAGAGGAGTCCTATGCTTCTTTGCTACTGGAAAGGAATAGGACTATAGGAGGATGCGGTGACTGACAGACAGCGCGAGCTAGTCGATCGATCGTGTAAATTTCTTCCTTTCACAATGAAGAAAGACATCCAATCCAAGGACGGCGATCTCATGCGTGTGAACGGGAAGGCAGTAGCTGACACTGCCGTAAAGAGACGATGGTGCTATTTCCGGCCGAATTCAATGTACATCTACCCACCATGCCAGTGGCGGTGCCAGGAATCTAATCATATGTGGTCAATTGAATATTGTGTAGTCAGATGTATGCATTTATAAGGTTTTTTGGCATGATTTCTACTTGATATATGTAGGTTTTGCAAAAACTTGTGTAGTTAAATGACTATTCAGCTTAAGTGTGGCTTCGCCACTGCACCATGCCCGCCCCAACTAGGTACGTACACACATCAGCTGCGTGCGGCCCTCAGTGAAAATCATGCGCAAACAAAGGGTGGCCGGCGCCGAATCCATATCCAGATGCAGAGGGACACACTCCTTGTCTTCAGAATCAGCAGGGGCGGGAAGTGACCATTTTCAAAGGAAAAAAGAAAGCATTTCGATCGAACCATATGATACTATAGCACTCGTACACCTGCAATGATCGAACCTGCAAGGGCATCTTCAGCCGTTGGCCTCTCAGGAGGGGCAAAAAATCACCCCCTGAGGCGCACCGGCGCTAAACCGCGCACTGGGGCGTGATGCCCCCCAGTCGCGCCCCCCATGAATTTTTAAAATGTTCAAATTCGGCGCAAACACAACGCAAACACGGGCGAGTTCGTTCAAATTTAACATATTTTACAAAAAAAAAACTACCGTGGGCTATCCCCGCCGTCTCCCTCGCCGCCCGCCTCGTCGCCCGCCCACGCGGTTCTACATGCCGAGGAGGCTGTAGAACCGCGTGTAGTCACCGCCGCCGTCGTCGTCGTCGCCCATGCGTACGCCTCCGCTGTCCCTGCTGCATCCCACCCCCGGTTGGCGCGGCTGGTTGGACGGTCCGGGGGCGTCGTCGTCGTCGCTATCGAGGACGACGACACCGTCCTCGTCCTCGCGCCCACGTTTGCGGGCGGCGATTTCCTCCAGGGCCCGGCGCTGCCGGACCATCTCCTCGCGCACGTAGTCGTCGCGCGACCACCGCATGGCGTCCTCGTCGGAGAAGCCATGCCAGGCTATCTCCTCGTACTTCGGGGGGAGGCTGGACTCCATCTTGGGCTCGACGAGGGCACCGGAGCTGCGGGTACGCGCGCTGACAGGCGGGTCCTGGGGCTCCGGCTTGACGGGGCGGAGGTGGAGGCAGAGAGAGCCGCCGGACGAGGAGGAGGACACCCCGGTCTCCATGCGCCTCGGCGTCCAGGAGCTTCCCCGGCGGCGTGAGAAGGACGGGGGAGCGGGGTACTCGAGGCGCAGCGTGTTGCCGCCCTTGATGTACTCGAGGACGGACTCCAACGTGCGCCCGGGCACGCCCCACCACCGACGCCGACCGGCGGCATTGAACCTGCCGGAGGGCACGACGCCGTTGGTGGCCTTGAGCTGCTCGTCGTGCCGGTGGCGGAAGTACGGCTCCCAGATTGGGCTGTCGGGGACGTACCGGGGCCCCTCCCTCGCTGCACGCGGCAGGAACGAGCGGATGCGTGCGATCTCCACACGCTGCGCCGCGCCGGTGGGTACCGGGGGCACCGGCACGCCGCCGGCGCTGATCCTCCACGCCCCGGGCACCCGCATGTCCGGCGGGACCGGGTACTCGGCCTCGAAAAAGAGGCGAGCCTCGTCCTCGTGCAGATGACGGCGCCCGAATCCGTTCGCCGCCGCGCCGTCGCCTGGGAAACGCTCGGCCATGCTTTCTCAACTGGTGACGGCGAGAGGAGGAAAGGGGGAGAAATGAGCGCGTCGTCGATGGATGATCAGGGTGAGTCTCTCCGGCGCGCTTGCAGTCGGCTTTTATATGCGGAGACGCCGCGTGGTAGGCTTGGCCGACGCGTTACGCGTGGCGTGATTGCGTGGCGGCCGAGGGACGCGTCGCCCAGCCTTCACTGCGCCGTCCGTGAGGCATCAATGGAGGCTGACCGGCGCGGCAGCGCGCGGCAGCTTTGGCATTGATTCGCCGCGGAAAACGAGGCGATGAGGACGACGAAGGGGCGAGAAGAGAGTAGAGTCGCTGACGCGGCGGGCCCGCGGCTCTTCGTGCCAAAAACGATTCGCCCGGCGCCCCCGAGCGACCCCCAGCGCGCCGGGTTCGGGTTGGGTCCGCTGGCGCCAATTTCGGCCCGAGCCAGTAAAAATTGGGCTCTTGGGGGCGCGACTGAGCCGATTTTTTGGCGCCGGCGAACGAAAAAACACCTGAAGGGCCTTCTTGGGGGCGCGGCTGGAGATGCTCTAAGCGTTCATAGTACTTGAGTCAGGATGATCCCCTCAAGATATAGGTTGTCGAACAACAAAATCTTTCCAGAAAGCCAAAGAAGGTCTTCAAAGTTACAACGAATCACGCCAACAAAATCAAGAAAAAAGGACGAACACAAACTAACCAGATCCGTATGAATGAATTTGCGAGGACATGCACCTAAAATCCATAAGGGTTGAGCACACAAAACCTATAAAGACACAGACTCACCATCTGAGAAGACAGTCACAATAGGAGAAGAATCATACAGTATTTTTATTCTCAACGGTATCGCACCGTTCGCAGAACGTTGTCGATGAATACCCTAAAAAGGGTGTATCTAGGGCATATCTAGACGTGCTCTACTTATTGCACATCTAAGTAAGTGAATCAAGCATAAAAAAAAAAGAAAAAAGAAAAAGAAAATATTCACACAAATCTTAATGTAAAATCAATGACATATGACTTAAATGTGCAATACTTATGGCACATCTAGATGTGCTTTAGCAAAACCGCCCTAAAAATCCACCCAGCTTCCCTCTCAAACCCTCTAAGCTCCTTTCAAGTTATTTTAGATTACATAATAAAAACACTTTTTGAACTAGTAATTGTATTATACTAGCATAGCTCGCGCGGCGGCACGCCGCGCCCCGTTGATATGGTACTTGTGTGTATGTTATTTTTGGCACATGTGGCACATGTGATGTAAATCCTAGTGTATATTGCTATATGACGTATGAACATTGCCTTGCCAATTGCTTCTGCTGAGAGGTCACCTGTTGGACTCCCATGTTGGACTGCCAATATTTGGCCTGAATCAATTCTTGCATCGTAAATATTCTTCTCTTTGCAACAACCTCAAAAGTTTGATAGTTTTGGTTTTTTTTAGGGGTGGTAGTTTTGGTCGTTGATGGCCATGTTGTAGCGTTACTTCTGCTAGCTGGTGTACCGATGAATGTAGCTTTCTGTTGTTCATGCTGGGCTGGTTGACATGGGAGGTCTACCATTACCCAGGCTTCTATGGCATCATGAGGTCGTGTCTAGTGGTCATAGCCATGGATCTACAGTTTGGCTTTGAGACTGACTACCTCACGTAGAACGCAATGCGACATGTAGATCATCGATTATCCTTTATCATGCATAAATGTAAGTGATCATAACTTTGAAGATGTTGCAAACATTTCTCTTCAAAGTGCCAAGAAAATTATCAGTTCATGAAAAACAGCTATTTATTTTCTCGTCGAATTGTACAAACACAAATAGTACTCACTTTCTTCCAAGCGATGACGCGTAAGACACCCTGACATGCTGCACGTGGTTAAGAGTTAATTACGAGGTATCCAGTATCTCATATCAAAGTCCTCGGAAAAGTCCAGGAGGGAGCTAATTAATCATGATTCTTCCATGGACGATGAAGGTTTCACGTCAAACAAACTAAGATGACCTGAAGACAGCAAGAAGGGACGTTTCTTTGTAGGATGAATACAGCTACAGTACAAAGTGTATTTAGTGGTACAGTATGTACTGTATTACATAACTAAAAATAAACTAAGCATGCCTTCTTTCAGGTCAAGCTTTGCCGCTGCCAACTACTGTCATCGCCAGCAGCACCTGCTCCAAAGAACATCCGGTCAGTCTACAACATAACTGCATCGTAGGGAATTAACAACCTATAGTGTGATATAGAATTTTTAAAGAACACACTACCTCCAACGCTACACAGTGTATTCCAGATTGTACCATGGGAGCAAAGCTTTGATGAATACATCAAATATTTCCTCCTCAATATCGACACCATTGAAAATCTATTGTGCAATTTCCTCGTTAGATATGACCCCATCATCTGCTAATTTTTTCGCGCCCACCTCCACGGCAAAACTCATCATTGCACTCCTGATGTTTGGCACTACATGTTCACCAATTTTCTGCTAATCGAATACATGCCCTGAGAAAGAGCACTTATATATACCCCCGCCGTCCGAAATTACTTGCGGAAATGGCTCTTCACTTCGTCTGTCAGGCTTTGCACCTTCATCAGCTCCTTTTGATCTGCTTTGGAGTAGGAACTGCTATCATGTCAAGAAAACACAATCATGTAAGCCTCAATAATTTGATGCTTATGTCTCTATGAATGAAATTTATTAATTGCTAGTTTGCTACATGTAGTACGTGTTCCTGATCTTATATCTAGAAATTGGAGAAAATTGTATTTCAGAAACTCTCACCTTGGGGCCATCGAGTTGGTGCAGGGCAATGACGAACAGTCGGTGCAGCTGCGGCGATCAACAACACCGCGCCTTCCTCGCTTGCCGCTGCTTTTGTGCTGTGTGCTGCGAGCCTGCGACTGAGACTGGAGGCTAGGAAAAGGAACAACCGGTGTCGGGCGGATGCAGCCCTCGCCGCTTCTTGCGCAATCCCACAAACTAACAGCGGCTTTCTTCAGCATCGCCGCTAGCAGCAGCCGGAGAGGTCTTGATACGTGCGCATCCCCAGAGCCTTGTCATCCTTCCTCAAACTCGCCGGCACAAACGCCAGCGCGCCAGAGACAACTGCCAACACCAGATTTGTTATGTGAAGTTTTTCTGAAATAGGGCTTCACTTGCACAGTTGTACAACATAATTTGTAAAGCATGCAGACGGCAGTTCACAAATGAATCTTGAAAAGGAAAAAAGAACTCGTGCACATCAATCAACAACAAATACCACTGAATTGCGGTTAAGTGGATCCATCCTCTTGAAAGTGAATGAGCACGCATCGGAGGAACCGAGGCGATGGTGAATATACCTGCGGCCGCTTGCCTGGAGCTGCGCCGTTGCCCAACTGGTGAGGACGTAGTTGCGTCTCTTGGGCGGGCAGCCGAACGGGGAACGGAAGCCGACGGTGAAGCCGACGGTGACCGCGTCACACACCAGTGGAAAGGCGGCTCGCACATGTATGTCGCGGCCGCCGCCTCGCAGCCGGTGCAGCGGGAGGAGCCGGCAGGCCAGAGTGTCGTCCATGGGTTGTCAAGGGCGGCGGGAGTAGGTACCTACGTGTCGGCACAAATCATGTACCTCTCCATCCTCTCGTGCTGCCGCTGGAGCTCCTGGTGCCGCGCCTCGTAGCCCCATCGGGCGAACAACACCTGTGAGCCTCTAGCAGAGGGACCCGACGCCGGCGGCCAAGGACGGCAGGTCCTTCGATAGGAGACGTTTGAGGTTGGCCTCCTCGGATGAAGGCCGCGACATCAGCAGTGGCTGCACCCCCGCGGCCTTCCTGACGCGCTTGGAGCGGCCCACGCGGTGGTTACGGCACGAGGGGCGGAGTATGGCGAGGACGCGGCTCATCTGACGTACGGCCCACACACTAACGTGTGGGCCCGGACCCATCCATCAGTGGCCCAACGGCAGGGGGCCGTACGGCAGGGGATCCGGCTCCGTATGGCGAGGATGTAGCAGCGACTCTCGCTCGCATGGTGCACGCTGCACGAGGAGCCGAGTGAGGCCAGGACATAGTAGTCGGCTCCTTCCCGCGAGACGATTCTTATATATAGCCATATACGGCGGGGCAGTGATCGCACGGGACCTTACGGGAAGGCGGTAGATGCATGCGGCAAGGTCTCTAGATTAGACGACGGAAGCGGCACCGATAAGAAGAACCAGCGTCCTCTAGATTACACGACCGAAGCAGCGGGGATTTCTTTACGGTAAAAGCGGACCGACTACGCACACCACCACACGTGGATCGGAAAGAAACGGCCTTGCAGAGCGACATGAAAGAAGCCCGCCCATGCAAACAACACAGAACCGCCCGACAGCGACAGAAGCGGAAGCCAGGGCCGAATACCAACGGAAAGTGACGTAAGAACTGCGCCAACAGCGGCACGACCATATCTACCGATAGCGACATACACGGAACCCAATGGCGAATACCCAATAGAAATCAAAGGAAGCAGAACGACCACGCCAGACTACCGCCCAGCCAACAAAAAACGCTAAATCAATTAAACCGAATGCCACACCCGTTCAAAAAATTTCAATGAAATAAGTGGATCCACGAGCCGTTTGTACACCGCCACATACCAAATTAATACCATGCGGCACATACACAATACATCATGTGTCTTTTTCACCCAAGTGGCTGATTCTCACGGCGAAAACTTTGGCTGGAATAGATGTTTGGGTATTAATTAAAAAAACACAAGTAAAAAATTCATATCTAAGAGTGTTGGACCCTACTTTTATAGAGAAGACCTTTACAAAACTTAGAAGTATATATCTAAGCCCCAAAGAAAAATCCTTCTGAATTGGCTCCGCCATTTTTTTTGAGTTGAAACCGTAGAACAATCATTTTACGGTATTTATTAATCAAAAAACTAAATACAAAGTATTCCAAATACAACAGTTAACCAATGCCTGCTCCAGGAAACATAAAAAATCATAAGATTGTTCCTGACCCAGGTACTAGGCTATCCAATTTCTGATCCGGTCAGATTTACTGTGCTTTGCCTTGAGTTCTGCTGCCCATAGACTTTCTCTGAGGTAGTATTTCCAGGTGTTAATATGAGGTGCTGCTAATCTGAAGATTTTGTCATTCCTCACTGACCATATACTCCAGTAGGCAGATATGATGATGTCCAACGCGATTTCACCGGCGAGGTGGGGCAGTGCAAGGGTGATCTCGTCATAGGCTGAAATACCTCTAGGCTTGCCATGAAATAGGAAATCCCAACATCTGAGGGCAAAAGAGTAGTCCCAAAAAAAGATGCAAAAGAGTTTCCTCAGTCTTGTGCGAGAAAAGAGCACAATTTTTAATCTTCTAGATACATGCTTTTGCAGGACAACATGTTTCTAGTATTTAACCTGTTATGAAGTAACATCCAGATGAATATCTTGTGTAAGTTTGCATGAGGTGCTCCATAGCTAGGAGTTTGAATAAGTGATGGGTGATGCTTGTTCCCATCAGTTCTTTATACATATTCATAGGTGAGTAATTCTTGGTGTTCCCCACATATGTCCATCTGTCTTGTTCATCTGTAACCGTTCTGTTACCAATCAGATCATTCAGAGCATTGAATTGTTGATATGCTTGGAGTGATAAAGCCTTGTTGAAGAGATGGCCGGAATCTGTGTCTTCCAGAACCTTAGATAATTAATGAGATATCTCTGTTGATAGCAAATGAGTATAATTCTAGATGAGTGAGGTGGAGTGGCTGTCCGGACCAATTATCGGCCCAGAACAAAGTTGTGTTTCCTGTGCATGCCTGGCAAATGGCATTTTGCTTAAATCTAGGTAGCTGTTTGATGACAAATCTTCACCAAAATGAGCCAAACCTCCTATTCCCTGGTAGAGAAGTTTGAATAGGCTTCCCAGATAATGTTAACCCCATGGGATGTCCTCCTTGTTAAGGAATTTATCCGAAAATTTCATAAGGAGAGCTTGATTGTGAGTCTCAATGTCCAATACTTCGAGCCCCCCTTGGTCCTTAGGCATGCATACCTTCTCCCAAGTAATAAGTGTTGGCTCTGTGTCAAGTGTACCATATTTTCTCCAAAAGCATTGTTTTAGGTAAATGTTGATTTGTTTCACCACTATTTTTGGGATCACCAGGGTGCACATGAAGAAAAATAGGCATGCTAGAGAAGACAGACTTGATCAGGGCCAGTTTTTCACGAGTGGACAGGAGAGTGGAACAGTTAAGTAGTATGTTTTCAATTCTTTGCATCATGGGGGCATAGTCTTCCATTATGGGCTTGGATGTGTTGAGGGGTAGTGCAAGATAAGTGTGTGACAAAGTTCCTATCTTGCAGCCAACCAGGTTGGACAGAGAGTTCATCTTGGCAGGAGAGGAATTGATGGGAATCATTATGGATTCGGAATAATTCACTTTTAGACAGGTGTGTGCAGCAAAGTGTAACATGAGGTTTTTGATGTGAGTGAGTTGTTAGGCATCAACATTTGCAACAAGTTCTGTATCATCTCCATACTGTATGATAGGGTAATCCTTGGTTTTCATTGCATCACCGGAGGAGAGAGCGAATATGGGAAGAGCAATAGTTGTGCCACACACATAAACTTGTAGAGAGAAACTTCTCGTTGATGTCGCCGCAGTAGCCATCCATCGCTTATGATAGAAATCGGGTAGAAACCAAATCAGCAGGGGCTATCCCTGATATTTGTCCTCAATCGGGCTATCATCACCGGGAAGAAAGAGCAAATCTATCTAGATTATGAGCTTTATGGTTACTACTTCTCCGTTCATGGGTAAATTGGTGTTGGGTTTCGTAGTAATTTCAAAAAATTTCCTACGCACATACAGGATCATGTGATGCATAGCAACGAGGGGAGAGTATTGTCTACGTACCCAACGCAGACCGACTACGGAAGCGATGACACGACGTAGAGGAAGTAGTCGTACGTCTTCTCGATCCAACCGATCAAGTACCGAAACTACGGCACCTCCGAGTTCGAGCACACGTTCAGCTCGATGACGATCCCCGGACTCCGATCCAGCAAAGTGTCGGGGAAGAGTTTCGTCAGCACGACGGCGTGGTGACGATCTTGATGAACTACAGCAGCAGGGCTTCGCCTAAACTCCGCTACAGTATTATCGAGGAATATGGTGGCAGGGGGCACCGCACACGGCTAAGGAATAGATCACGTGGATCAACTTGTGTTAACTTGTGTGTTTAGAGGTGCCCCTGCCTTCGTATATAAAGGAGGAGAGGAGGGGAGGCTGGCCGGCCAAGGGGGGGAGGCGCAGGAGAGTCCTACTCCCACTGGGAGTAGGATTCCCCCTCCAATCCTAGTCCAACTAGGATTCCTCGGAGGGGAAAAGAGGAGGAGGGGGACGGCCACCTCTCCTAGTCCTAATAGGACTAGGGGAAGGGGGGGGGGGCGCAGCCCATCTAGGGCTGCCCCTTTCTCCTTTCCACTAAGGCCCATGATGGCCCATATGGCTCCCGGGGGGTTCCGGTAACCTCCCGGTAACCCGGTAAAATCCCGATTTCACCCGGAACACTTCCGATGTCCAAACATAGGCTTCCAATATATCAATATTTATGTCTCGACCATTTCGAGACTCCTCGTCATGTCCGTGATCACATCCGGGACTCCGAACAACCTTCGGTACATCAAAATGCATAAACTCATAATATAACTGTCATCGTAACCTTAAGCGTGCGGACCCTACGGGTTCGAGAACAATGTAGACATGACCGAGACACGTCTCTAGTCAATAACCAATAGCGGGACCTGGATGCCCATATTGGCTCCTACATATTCTACGAAGATCTTTATCGGTCAGACCGCATAACAACATACGTTGTTCCCTTTGTTATCGGTATGTTACTTGCCCGAGATTCGATCGTCGGTATCCAATACCTAGTTCAATCTCGTTACCGGCAAGTCTCTTTACTCGTTCCGTAATACATCATCTCACAACTAACATATTAGTTGTAATGCTTGCAAGGCTTATGTGATGTGTATTACCGAGAGGGCCCAGAGATACCTCTCCGACAATCGGAGTGACAAATCCTAATCTCGAAATACGCCAACCCAACATCGACCATTGGAGACACCTGTAGTACTCCTTTATAATCACCCAGTTACGTTGTGACGTTTGGTAGTACCCAAAGTGTTCCTCCGGTAAACGGGAGTTGCATAATCTCATAGTCATAGGAACATGTATAAGTCATGAAGAAAGCAATAGCAACATACTAAATGATCGGGTGCTAAGCTAATGGAATGGGTCATGTCAATCAGATCATTCTGCTAATGATGTGACCTCGTTAATCAAATAACAACTCATTGTTCATGGTTAGGAAACATAACCATCTTTGATTAACGAGTTAGTCAAGTAGAGGCATACTAGTGACACTTTGTTTGTCTATGTATTCACACATGTATTATGTTTCCGGTAAATACACTTCTAGCATGAATAATAAACATTTTATCATGATTATAAGGAAATAAATAATAACTTTATTATTGCCTCTAGGGCATATTTCCTTCAGTCTCCCACTTGCACTAGAGTCAATAATCTAGATTACACTGTAATGATTCTAACACCCATGGAGCCTTGGTGCTGATCATGTTTTGCTCATGGAAGAGGCTTAGTCAATGGGTCTGCAACATTCAGATCCGTATGTATCTTGCAAATCTCTATGTCTCCCACCTGGACTAGATCCCGGATGGAGTTGAAGCGTCTCTTGATGTGTTTGGTCCTTTTGTGAAATCTGGATTCCTTTGCCAAGGCAATTGCACCAGTATTGTCACAAAAGATTTTCATTGGACCCGATGCACTAGGTATGACACCTAGATCGGATATGAACTCCTTCATCCAGACTCCTTCATTTGCTGCTTCCGAAGCAGCTATGTATTCCGCTTCACATGTAGATCCCGCTACAACGCTTTGTTTAGAACTGCACCAACTGACAGCTCCACCGTTTAATGTAAACACGTATCCGGTTTGCGATTTAGAATCGTCCGGATCAGTGTCAAAGCTTGCATCAACGTAACCTTTTACGGTGAGCTCTTTGTCACCTCCATATACGAGAAACATATCCTTAGTCCTTTTCAGGTATTTCAGGATGTTCTTGACCGCTGTCCAGTGATCCACTCCTGGATTACTTTGGTACCTCCCTGCTAAACTTATAGCAAGGCATACATCAGGTCTGGTACACAGCATTACATACATGATAGATCCTATGGCTGATGCATAGGGAACATCTTTCATATTCTCTCTATCTTCTGCAGTGGTCGGGCATTGAGTCTTACTCAATTTCATACCTTGTAACACAGGCAAGAACCCTTTCTTCGCTTGATCCATTTTGAACTTCTTCAAAATTTTGTCAAGGTATGTGCTTTGTGAAAGTCCAATTAAGCGTTTTGATCTATCTCTATAGATCTTAATGCCTAATATGTAAGCAGCTTCACCAAGGTCTTTCATTGAAAAACTTTTATTCAAGTATCCCTTTATGCTATCCAGAAATTCTATATCATTTCCAATCAGTAATATGTTATCCACATATAATATCAGAAATGCTACAGAGCTCCCACTCACTTTCTTGTAAATACAGGCTTCTCCGAAAGTCTGTATAAAACCAAATGCTTTGATCATACTATCAAAACGTTTATTCCAACTCCGAGAGGCTTGCACCAGTCCATAAATGGATCGCTGGAGCTTGCACACTTTGTTAGCTCCCTTTGGATCGACAAAACCTTCTGGTTGCATCATATACAACTCTTCTTCCAGAAATCCATTCAGGAATGCAGTTTTGACATCCATCTGCCAAATTTCATAATCATAAAATGCGGCAATTGCTAACATGATTCGGACGGACTTAAGCATCGCTACGGGTGAGAAGGTCTCATCATAGTCAATCCCTTGAACTTGCCGAAAACCTTTTGCGACAAGTCGAGCTTTGTAGACAGTAACATTACCATCAGCGTCAGTCTTCTTCTTAAAGATCCATTTATTCTCAATTGCTTGCCGATCATCGGGCAAGTCAATCAAAGTCCATACTTTGTTCTCATACATGGATCCCATCTCAGATTTCATGGCTTCAAGCCACTTTGCGGAATCTGGGCTCACCATCGCTTCTTCATAGTTCGTAGGTTCATCATGATCTAGTAGCATGACCTCCAGAACAGGATTACCGTACCACTCTGGTGCGGATCTTACTCTGGTTGATCTACGAGGTTCAGTAGTATCTTGATCTGAAGTTTCATGATCATTATCATTGGCTTCCTCACTAACTGGTGTAGATGTCACTGAAACAGTTTTCTGTGATGAACTACTTTCCAGTAAGGGAGCAGGTACAGGTACCTCGTCAAGTTCTACTTTCCTCCCACTCACTTCTTTCGAGAGAAACTCCTTCTCTAGAAATGATCCATTCTTAGCAACGAATGTCTTGCCTTCGGATCTGTGATAGAAGGTGTACCCAACAGTTTCCTTTGGCTTTCCTATGAAGACACATTTCTCCGATTTGGGTTCGAGCTTATCAGGTTGAAGCTTTTTCACATAAGCATCGCAGCCCCAAACTTTAAGAAACGACAACTTTGGTTTCTTGCCAAACCACAGTTCATAAGGCGTCGTCTCAACGGATTTTGATGGTGCCCTATTTAACGTGAATGTGGCCATCTCTAAAGCATATCCCCAAAATGATAGCGGTAACTCAGTAAGAGACATCATAGATCGCACCATATCTAGTAAAGTGCGATTACGACGTTCGGACACACCATTACGCTGTGGTGTTCCGGGTGGCGTGAGTTGCGAAACTATTCCACAGTTTTTCAAATGTACACCAAACTCGTAACTCAAATATTCTCCTCCACGATCAGATCGTAGAAACTTTATTTTCTTGTTACGATGATTTTCAACTTCACTCTGAAATTCTTTGAACTTTTCAAATGTTTCAGACTTATGTTTCATTAAGTAGATATACCCATATCTGCTTAAATCATCTGTGAAGGTGAGAAAATAACGATATCCGCCTCGAGCCTCAATATTCATTGGACCACATACATCGGTATGTATGATTTCCAACAAATCTGTTGCTCTCTCCATAGTACCGGAGAACGGTGTTTTAGTCATCTTGCCCATTAGGCACGGTTCACAAGTACCAAGTGATTCATAATCAAGTGGTTCCAAAAGTCCATCAGCATGGAGTTTCTTCATGCGCTTTATACCGATATGACCTAAACGACAGTGGCACAAATAAGTTGCACTTTCATTATCAACTCTGCATCTTTTGGCTTCAATATTATGAATATGTGTATTACTACTATCGAGATTCAATAAGAATAGACCACTCTTCAAGGGTGCATGACCATAAAAGATATTACTCATATAAATAGAACAACCATTATTCTCTGATTTAAATGAATAACCGTCTCGCATTAAACAAGATCCAGATATAATGTTCATGCTCAACGCTGGCACCAAATAACAATTACTTAGGTCTAATATTAATCCCGAAGGTAGATGTAGAGGTAGCGTGCCGACTGCGATCACATCGACTTTGGAACCATTTCCCACGCGCATCGTCACCTCGTCCTTTGCCAGTGCCCGCTTATTCCGTAGTCCCTGTTCCGAGTTGTAAATATTAGCAACAGAACCAGTATCAAATACCCAGGTGCTACTGCGAGCTCTAGTAAGGTACACATCAATAACATGTATATCACATATACCTTTGTTCACCTTGCCATCCTTCTTATCCGCCAAATACTTGGGGCAGTTCCGCTTCCAGTGACCAGTCTGCTTGCAGTAGAAGCACTCAGTTTCAGGCTTAGGTCCAGACTTGGGTTTCTTCTCTTGAGCAGCAACTTGCTTGCCGTTCTTCTTGAAGTTCCCCTTTTTCTTCCCTTTGCCCTTTTTCTTGAAACTAGTGGTCTTGTTAACCATCAACACTTGATGCTCCTTCTTGATTTCTACCTCCGCAGCTTTCAGCATTGCGAAGAGCTCGGGAATAGTCTTGTTCATCCCTTGCATATTATAGTTCATCACGAAGCTCTTGTAGCTTGGTGGCAGTGATTGGGGAATTCTGTCAATGACGCAATCATCCGGAAGATTAACTCCCAATTGAATCAAGTGATTATTATACCCAGACATTTTGAGTATATGCTCACTGACAGAACTGTTCTCCTCCATCTTGCAGCTATAGAACTTATTGGAGACTTCATATCTCTCAATTCGGGCATTTGCTTGAAATATTAACTTCAACTCCTGGAACATCTCATATGCTCCATGACGTTCAAAACGTCGTTGAAGTCCCGATTCTAAGCCGTAAAGCATGGCACACTGAACTATCGAGTAGTCATCAGCTTTGCTCTGCCAGACGTTCATAACATCTGGCGTTGCTCCAGCAGCAGGCCTGGCACCCAGCGGTGCTTCCAGGACGTAATTTTTCTGTGCAGCAATGAGGATAATCCTCAAGTTACGGACCCATTCCGTGTAATTGCTACCATCATCTTTCAACTTTGCTTTCTCAAGGAACGCATTAAAATTCAACGGAACAACAGCACGAGCCATCTATCTACAATCAACATAAACAAGCAAGATACTATCAGGTACTAAGTTCATGATAAATTTAAGTTCAATTAATCATATTATTTAAGAACTCCCACTTAGATAGACATCCCTCTAATCCTCTAAGTGATTACGTGATCCAAATCAACTAAACCATGACCGATCATCACGTGAGATGGAGTAGTTTTCAATGGTGAACATCGTTATGTTGATCATATCTACTATATGATTCACGCTCGACCTTTCGGTCTCCGTGTTCCAAGGCCATATCTGCATATGCTAGGCTCGTCAAGTTTAACCTGAGTATTCTGCGTGTGCAAAACTGGCTTGCACCCGTTGTAGATGGACGTAGAGCTTATCACACCCGATCATCACGTGGTGTCTGGGCACGACGAACTTTGGCAACGGTGCATACTCAGGGAGAACACTTCTTGATAATTTAGTGAGAGATCATCTTATAATGCTACCGTCAATCAAAGCAAGATAAGATGCATAAAAAGATAAACATCACATGCAATCAATATAAGTGATATGATATGGTCATCATCATCTTGTGCTTGTGATCTCCATCTCCGAAGCACCGTCATGATCACCATCGTCACCGGCGCGACACCTTGATCTCCATCGTAGCATCGTTGTCGTCTCGCCAATCTTATGCTTTCACGACTATCACTACCGTTTAGTAATAAAGTAAAGCATTACATCACGATTGCATTGCATACAATAAAGCGACAACCATATGGCTCCTGCCAGTTGCCGATAACTTGGTTACAAAACATGATCATCTCATACAATAAAATTCAGCATCATGCCTTGACCATATCACATCACAACATGCCCTGCAAAAACAAGTTAGACGTCCTCTACTTTGTTGTTGCATATTTTACGTGGCTGCTACGGGCTTAAGTAAGAACCAATCTCACCTACGCATCAAAACCACAACGATAGTTTGTCAAATAGACTCCGTTTTAACCTTCGCAAGAACCGGGCGTAGCCATACTTGGTTCAACTAAAGTTGGAGAGACAGTCGCCCGCAAGCCATCTCTGTGCAAAGCACGTCGAGGGAACCGGTCTCGCGTAAGCGTACGCGTAAGGTTGGTCCGGGTCGTCTCGTCCAACAATACCGCCGAACCAAAGTATGGCATGCTGGTAGGCAGTATGACTTGTATTGTCCACAACTCACTTGTGTTCTACTCGTGCAAATAACATCAACATAAATAACCTAGGCTCGGATGCCACTGTTGGGTTTTGTAGTAATTTCAAAAAATTTCCTACGCACATACAGGATCATGTGATGCATAGCAACGAGGGGAGAGTATTGTCTACGTACCCAACACAGACCGACTGCGGAAGCGATGACACGACGTAGAGGAAGTAGTCGTACGTCTTCTCGATCCAACCGATCAAGTACCGAAACTACGGCACCTCCGAGTTCGAGCACATGTTCAGCTCGATGACGATCCCCGGACTCCGATCCAGCAAAGTGTCAGGGAAGAGTTTCGTCAGCACGACGGCGTGGTGACGATCTTGATGAACTACAGCAGCAGGGCTTCGCCAAACTCCGCTACACTATTATCGAGGAATATGGTGGCAGGGGGCACCGCACACGGCTAAGGAATAGATCACGTGGATCAACTTGTGTTAACTTGTGTGTTTAGAGGTGCCCCTGCCTCCGTATATAAAGGAGGAGAGGAGGGGAGGCTGGCCGGCCAAGGGGGGGAGGCGCAGGAGAGTCCTACTCCCACTGGGAGTAGGATTCCCCCTCCAATCTAGTCCAACTAGGATTCCTCGGAGGGGAAAAGAGGAGGAGGGGGCCGGCCACCTCTCCTAGTCCTAATAGGACTAGGGGAAGGGGGGGCGCGCAGCCCATCTAGGGCTGCCCCTTTCTCCTTTCCACTAAGGCCCATGATGGCCCATATGGCTCCCGGGGGGTTCCGGTAACCTCCCGGTAACCCGGTAAAATCCCGATTTCACCCGGAACACTTCCGATGTCCAAACATAGGCTTCCAATATATCAATCTTTATGTCTCGACCATTTCGAGACTCCTCGTCATGTCCGTGATCACATCCGGGACTCCGAACAACCTTCGGTACATCAAAATGCATAAACTCATAATATAACTGTCATCGTAACCTTAAGCGTGCGGACCCTACGGGTTCGAGAACAATGTAGACATGACCGAGACACGTCTCTGGTCAATAACCAATAGCGGGACCTGGATGCCCATATTGGCTCCTACATATTCTACGAAGATCTTTATCGGTCAGACCGCATAACAACATACGTTGTTCCCTTTGTTATCGGTATGTTACTTGCCCGAGATTCGATCGCCGGTATCCAATACCTAGTTCAATCTCGTTACCGGCAAGTCTCTTTACTCGTTCCGTAATACATCATCTCACAACTAACATATTAGTTGTAATGCTTGCAAGGCTTATGTGATGTGTATTACCGAGAGGGCCCAGAGATACCTCTCCGACAATCGGAGTGACAAATCCTAATCTCGAAATACGCCAACCCAACATCGACCATTGGAGACACCTGTAGTACTCCTTTATAATCACCCAGTTACGTTGTGACGTTTGGTAGTACCCAAAGTGTTCCTCCGGTAAACGGGAGTTGCATAATCTCATAGTCGTAGGAACATGTATAAGTCATGAAGAAAGCAATAGCAACATACTAAACGATCGGGTGCTACGCTAATGGAATGGGTCATGTCAATCAGATCACTCTGCTAATGATGTGACCTCGTTAATCAAATAACAACTCATTGTTCATGGTTAGGAAACATAACCATCTTTGATTAACGAGCTAGTCAAGTAGAGGCATACTAGTGACACTTTGTTTGTCTATGTATTCACACATGTATTATGTTTCCGGTAAATACACTTCTAGCATGAATAATAAACATTTTATCATGATTATAAGGAAATAAATAATAACTTTATTATTGCCTCTAGGGCATATTTCCTTCAATTGGCACACTTGAAAATTTCCTTTCTAGCGTTAGTCTCCATCACAATGGCTCTGTTCAGTCCACCAGCTCTTTCCGCAATGTCCTCAACCACTGATTGGCAATCAGCCGTGACAAAAGTCAAGGAATATTGAGGTCCATCACTAATGCTTGAGCTTCCTTGCATGCTAGTGTTTTAAGAGTTGAAGGATTGGTCTTGGAAGATCATCGCCGAATATGCCAGAAATAATCCTGATTGATTCGATGAAATGACAATTACTGCTCTAGTATGGCCATTCCTCGATACCTCCACATCAACATTAAATTTGAAGAGCCTCTCCGCAGAAGGAAACCAGCCTCCTCAGCTGCACCTTGCAGCACTAGGCATGGAGCTGTGCTGCGACTTCCCTTCCGCGACATTTAGATCTGTAATGAAACTTCTAATGAACAAATGGGTCGATGACGGAGAATGAAATTCATATTCATGTATCATGACTTCTGCGTTGAAGCACATGCTCGATGACGACACTGACACACACACTTGTACGTGAAAACACAAGGCACAAAGAAAGCATTTATTTCCTGGTCCATTCGACCCAGGTGGCGCGTTACCACAGGCCGATTGGTATGTAGCCGAGGGGATATTCTATTCCTAAACAGCTACAACCCACTACTTGCTCTTCCTAATCATGCAACCATGCCACATAAGCAAGTCATGCATACAAGTCATAAATCATTTTTTTTGCATTAATCTATGCATGTAATGCTACCACATGATCAATTTGTTTTATTGTTTATATTGGATTTTGTATTGACAATACAGTTGTTTGGCAATTATTGCATACCTATGTAGTTCTCCATTCGCATTTTGTTAGAAATGACATTCTTTTAACTGCATTTGTGGTTTTTAATTGTTTTTAAGCTTATATTTGCATCACCTTCGTTATAGATGTTTTTGTAGTGACTATTTATGCATTTTTTATAAACTTTCCGCAGCAACGCGTAGGACATCATCTAGTTAAAATAGTGCCTATACCCATAATAAATATAGGGAAAGGCTGAGAAGTGCAGAAGGGCAAAACAAGGTGAAGGCCTTGGTCCAGCAACAAGGCCCAAATGTTAGTTTGCTCCAGCAGCCTGCCATTAATTGCCACCCCCTTTGTCTTTGAAAAAATGGTAATGGCCAGCCTATGAAAAGAAAAAGGGAAATCATGCCATGGTTGCTAAGAACGATTTTTTTGGGGTAGCATTCATGATCCTCTAGGCCAGGTGTTGGTGGCAATACTGGACAGTTGTCCATTACACTTTGGCAGCATCATCTTTTTGAGCAGCAGGGCGGTGAGCCGAAAGGTCGTTGCTCACTCACTCGGCTTGGTATCTTGATGCCACTTGCACGGCTAGAGAGAGCAATGTTAGTTTGGAGTATCCGGCTACGGCTAGCAGCAATGGCGAAGGATGGGCGAAGGAAGCACTGGACGCTGGAGATTCAGGTTCAAGTCACCACCACCCAACATCAACAGTGGTCGTATGTACATGCATGCAAACAAACAAACAAAACTTGCCATGCCTAATTCCCAGTACAGTGGCCGTGTATGCACCGCTGGTGATTCAGGTTCAGGCCACCACCACCCAGGGCATGATGACCCGGAGGATTGTATTATCACACAGGAGCAAGGTGGAGGCGGCACGGCTCGGGCCGGCACCGTCGCCGTGCGTATCCCTGTTTCTACCAGCAAACGCCTTCTTTTGAATAAAGCTCTAAATTCTCTACAAAAAAGGTCCCAAGCAAGTTGCTATTTTTTTAGAACGAAAGGGGTTTCCCCCTGCCCCATTTTTATAGCATGACGCAGAAAAACATCCAGTACAACCAGTTGTCAGTACCAACTACGAAAATATGCTAAAATGAAACTAGGGCTGAAACTCCTACAGCCAACATGACCGAGAGCAGAAGTTCTCTCACCATCCCAGATAGGTTCTAAAACATAACCCTCTTTTTCAGATTTTTATTACAGAGCCCAAATGAGAAAAAGGAAAAACAAGCAGCATATAGATCTCGTCCGGGAACATGACTCGTCCTTTTTCCTCCTTACTCAACTGGCCCCCTCTTTGATCATCTCCACGCAATCCGAAGAAGTTTTCCATGTCGCTTGTGCAAAAGGAGGATGTAGCGCTGTAGCCATGTTGCTTGTGCATCGTCGCAGAGAACCTCCCATTGGTGCAGATAGCAGCTTAGCTTGGTAAGAATGCATTTCACATTTTTTCATTTACGCCCCTGAAAATAGAAATCATTTCTCAATCTCCACAGGCTCCACAAGGAGCATATAACACCAAATTCAACACAACAATCCTCTTATGTGAATGCCAGAAGGCAAAGATATTCTCAAAGCTAGAAATCATGTCACTTTCAAAGAATTCAGAGATAAAACCCCATACGTGACGGGCCACCACATAGTCAAACAAAAGATGATGGACAGTTTCATTTTCAGCACAAAATAAACAAGAGGGATCGTCTACTTCCCTCCCTTTTGCTAGGTTGTCCCTAGTAAGAATCTTATTATATGCACATAACCAAAGAAAGACATGGATTTTCTATGGGCATAAATTTTTCCACAGCTTGTCGCTGATAGCAGAAGCTATCCCACCAAAATTAATCTAAGAATAAAAGGATTTTACTGAGTATACACCATTAGGCTCTAAGGCCTAGATGGTGTGTCAATATCATCTACCAGGGGGTATTGTTTAATCAAAGTAATTAGTTGTTCCCATAGATCCATACCAACCTGATCAACACAACTTCTAAAAGTCATTTTCAGACCTGTCTGATTACATGTGTTAAATAGGTTCTAGAATTGCACCTTAAGGGAACAATCCCCTACCTAGGTGTCATGCCAGAAACTAATGAGTTCACCATTCCCCAATTTCCACCTGTAGAAGGTTTTGACCGCAGACAGGGCCCAAGTGATGCTCTTCCAGAAGATTGAGCCCACTTCACCTTTTGCCCAGAGGATATTGGGAGAATTCATTCTATATTTATGCAAGATAATTTTCTTCCAATCTGCCTCAGAATTATCAAAAAATCTTTTTCCCCATGAAGCCAGCAAGGCCATATTAAATTCTTTTATGTTGGGGATGCCCAAGCCCACAAATTCCTTTTTCTTAGTAATCAAACCCTAGTTGGCCAAATGGTACTTGTGTTGATCACCCAAATTCCCCCAAAAGAAGTGGGCCATCTAGGAATTGATAACATTGATCGCCCACTTTGGAAATTTGATCACAGACGTAAGATAAGCAAGAATACTAACCACACAGGCACACCATACAATTCTACTTGGATCGTCTGCTATATAAGTGCCCATCGACGTCCGCATACACTCATCTAATTGTTGGGCTCCATCTACTTGTATGCTTATCTACACGCAGTGCATACAAGCTACTAGGCATAGATTCCACATTGAGGAGTCATCCAGGAGCCGCACGACGCCCATCTTCGAAAATGTGCAGAAAATGGAGTCCATTTGACTGTCCACCTCTACCAAATCTACGAACTAAAAATCACTTTCTCCCCCCAATTCCACCAAGTCGTCCTGTTGCGAGACTTAACCCAACATTACGGCACATGAGCTAACGATAGCCATGCCCCCACCTTCTGGGTGGAATTGCCACAACATGGACATTCTTCTTAGCAAAAATTATTGCAATAGGATACTGGCTAGTAGGATTTGAAAGACATTATAGAATTACTATTTCTTCAATGAAAAGTATTGGACGATGACCGAAGCAACAAACAAATCACTTTTGTCAAGAAAAACAGAATAGAAGAGAAAACAGACAACCTAGAAAGAATTTGTTTCTTGGCCTGTTTCAGTCACCATCGGAGGAGACACAACCTAACCTTGAGCACTGAACGCACGAGGATGAAGGTCCCGGGTTTCTCCCTCCCGCCGCCATTGAAGCGGTCGAACGAAGGTGCATAACCCTAGAAACCTCGGTGTTTGAGCGCCTTCCAGGTATCCTCTCTTTAGATCATGGTGTGCGGTGTTTTATCCGTGCCAGCCCATGTAAGAGCAGTTATAGTTATAGTATTCATACATCTGATGGTGCCCCATTCCTTTTGTATTGATCGGACGACTAGTTTCTGACATCCTTAGTTTGAACTTTTAGGAGTTTATATGTTGCATCACGTGACCACCTAATCTAGCAGTCCTATTTTGATGCAAGTATTTTTTTTTTCTTTTGTGGGGATACTGAAGCAAGTTTGAGATGCACACGCATGGGATGTTACCTTAGAGAAAAGCGTACGTGGGCTACTGGTTGTTGCTCTCCGAAGCCCACGCAGGCCCGACAACAACTCTCTTTCACGCCCTTGAGCTACCAAAAAAAGGAAAAACCTCACGCACGCCTCGACTTCCGCCGCCGCATATTCCCCACCTCCGTCTGCTACTGCTCCGCCGACCTACGACCACGCCAGCAGACGACAGCGAGCGGAGGCAGCGGTGCACCTCTCCGACCCACCGTGGCATCCGAAATCACTTCACGTCTCAGTCGTCAGTCGACCCGCTTCGCTCCGGAGACTCATCCCCGGCCCTCCATCTGGGTCCAGGGTTTTTTTGACGGGAGATCGACCCACAATCCCGAGTCCCGACTCGTATCATCCACCTAGCCGGCCTCCAGGATGGCAGATCAGTGCAAGCTTTCAGCTGCTGCTGTAGCTGAATATGAAGGGAGGTCCTACGTGTTGAAGCTATATGGATACTCAAGTGCAAAGAGGCTACTCAAGTGCGGCGATCGAGTGTGTCACTTCTCCACCTTTCAGTGCCGGAGGGCATAACTGGGTTGTAAGGTTTTACCCAAACGGTGACTTGGCAGAAGATGGTGATTACTACATGGTTGTTCACCTGGTTCTTGATTCAGATAGTATGAGTGTGAAGGTGAAAATCCGATCGTTTATAGTTGTAAACGATTTGCAGCTATTCAATCTTGACATATATGATTCCCACTCAAAGGTTCCTCCATTCGCGGCCTCTTTGAGCGCGCTGCATGCTGTTGAGATGTATGTAATAGATGACTGTTTCAACGTGGTGTTTGATATAACTGTCATCAAGAATACTCTTGTTGAAAAAACAATGGGTCATCAATTTGTTGTGGTTCCGCCAAGCAACTTGCACCGGCATTTCGGCGACCTCTAGAGAGCATGGATGGAGCCGACGTGACCTTTCATGTCGGTGGTCAGAAGTTCATGGCTCATAGTCCTGTGCTCGCTGCTAGGTCATCCGTGTTCAAGGCGGAGCTCCTCGGCGCCATGAAGGAGAAACTCGGCAGTCCGATTGAAATCCATGAGATGGAAGCTGTTGTGTTCAAGTCCTTGCTCTATTTCATATACACCGACTCGCTGCCTCCTCTTGAGATCGATAGCAACCCAAGTAAAGCACGTTTAGATGTGACAACGACTAGCCATCTCCTCGTGGCAGCGGATAGGTACAACGTCGAGAGGCTAAAACTGATATGTGAGCACAAGTTATGCAACCACATTGATAGGAACATGGTGGCAACCAGTTTGGCATTAGCTGAGCAGCATAGTTGTACTGGACTCAAGGAAGCTTGTCTACAGTTCCTCGCTTCTCCCACCATTTTGGAGGCGATGATTGCAAGTGATGGCTACGAGCATCTGAAAACCAGTTGTCCATCTGTCCTCAAAGAGCTGGTTGCTAGGCTACTGCCGGATATAATGAAAGCGGCCAAGGATATTATCATGACCATTTAGTAGTTTGGTTCACGATCATCGCACATAAGTTAGTTTAGTATATAAGCATGCTTCAACTTAGTTCTCTTTGTATGGTTGCACGTGTGCCTTGGCCAAAAAAATGGCATCTATCTATGACTATAATGCAAGTAGAATGGGATTGATTCGGCATGGATCGCCTATGTTTTCTATTTTCCAATATTATTTAGTACTTAGTAGTTAGTAGTAAGGACTTCAACTGTTCAATCTATTGTGAAGCTCTGCTGATGTTCTTGTTGTCTTGTTTGCTGCTTGCAACTCTCTAGTTCTTTTTGCCCAGTTAAAAGCTAAGCTTCAATGCTGAATCATCCATTGTTTTTTCTGTTGCTTTTGGATCACATGAGTTTGGGCGAGTTCCTCATTGCACAAGAGAACTTGTTTATTCTGACCGACTTTGGAAGTGAAGATATCACCTCTTTTCCGTCCTTTTTCTTCATTGTAACATAGCAAAGGTTTGGGTGGGCTGAGATAGTCTCTTGCTATGAATTTCGAATTATGTTATCCTCATATTTCGAACTGGATCTGCTAGTATGAGCACGATTTTTCTGTTGGAACTTGGAAACCGTCGCGGGTGCACCTAATCTGCGATCTCGTATAAATGCTATTCTTCTACATAGGTTGTGTTAAATTCACACGGTCGGTCAGAATTCTGAGTTTTGTCCTGTGAAACTAGTACACGAGTGTATGTACATCCCATGTATGTATCTCTGACGGTGGTCGGTGACCTTTGCACTGAAACCTTTGATCCTGGCGCTCGATCGACGCCTTGCTGTTTACTGACACAGCGAGCGGGCTACTAACTCCAGCGGTTCATATTGCAGCATATGACGATCTATGCAGTTTCTGGCTTGCTATCTTGTTATCTTTCTTTTCCGAAAAAGGTCGTTCTTTATTAATTCATAATGAAGCATCAAGGGTATACAAAACACCATAAGCATACACTCGGCCTCTGCATAGTTACTAGTTAGGATGCACATAGCCAACACCAATAACACACACACACACATATAAAATCACACCAGCAGATAGCAAAACCGTATAAGACCAATGGTATGCCTACACGGGTGGACCGGTTCCTTACTTCCTTTGATTTGACTGCTTGTGGATTTCTCAACGCGAATGATCAGGTTCGCTAGTAACTGCATATGCATAGATCGAAGTTTTGATCTATGCAATTACCTGCGAACATTGCTGGACACGAAGAACCTTGGGCATAGTTTCTCCGTCATTGCTGGACAACAACGAACATGTCCAAGACACGACGTTGCTTGGACAGTATTGTTTCGTCGTCGCTATCGTAGGCGTTGCTGCTCCATGACGTAGACGCGCGCGCCTTACACGGGCGGTGAGCTGAAAGGTCGTTGCTCACTGGCTATCTTGATGCTACTGTTAGAGCGATCGCAAGTTTGGAGTGTCTGGAAGGGCTCTGGATTCAGGCCACCACCACCGCGCAACACGGACACAGTGGCGTCCATCGATTGCTGCATCCAGCTGCTGCACTGCATCTGCGCGCACATAGAAACGAGCTGATGATTTTTGTTATGTAGTACGTGTTTTGGCGTCTCGCCGTTCAGTGCAGATCGATATCTATCTTGTGTGTACCTACCTGACAACAAGCTAGTCCAGTGATCATGGACCTGCTGCGTGCTGAAAATCAAATGTCCCACTGAATTTCGCTGATAGATGCCTCCTTCTCTGATCACCAGACAACAAACTGCATGCAGTCATGCACGTACGCGTGGCTAATGCCTCTGGGCTATCATCAATAGACATCGATGTGCACTGAATGGAATTGTGGCACTTAAGAAAGCTCACTGACGATCAATCCATCGATTTCGTTCCATGTTGGCCAACAGCAGCCTCAATCTGTCAGCATAGAGGCAATGACTCCGCTTACTTGGTCAGGCCAATAGGCCATGTATAATACTAGTACTAGTAGCGGTATTATACATGCTTTTCAGCTGGTATACGTACGTACGTCTACAGTAGCTGAGCTATCAGGACGTGAGTACGCCCTCCAAATATCACCTCTGCGGCACCAACACTACTGCGACCAGCGGTGAGGTGAAAGGTCGTCGTTGCTGGATCACTCGATCGGCTTGAGATCTGCATGCATGAATGCATGCCACTGTTAGAGATGGATCACTGTTGGCCGCCACCAACACACCATGCAAACAGTGGCGTCGATCACCACTCCACACATGCTTGCAGACAAACAGAGCCCGATCTGATCGGATCGCCGCCTAATTTCGCCGTACGAGTACTGGAATTGTGTCGACATGTGTTGGCGTCCCGCCATCCACATGAACTGCAGTGCAGTGCATTCCACAAGGAAAGGGGCATCTTTCGCGCATGCATGCACTCGATCGACAAGCCAAGCCATGGGAGAAAATGTAGCTGAAATCCAAATGTGCCGCTGCTGATTTTGGTCTGGCCACCCGATGGCGATGGGATGGGGCAAATCGACCAAGTCATTCGTGTAGAAACGTGCAATGCTGTTGTTTTTCGTGGCAGTGAAGAGGTGGGGAATCAATGTAGCTGCAGTAGGTTTTTGAAGACCAAATTTGATGTAACGACGACGACTACTTGTTCAGTGTTTCAGGCCTCCTTTGGTTTGAAGGAATTTTGTAGGATTTTCATAGGATAGAATTTCTATAAGAAAAATTCCTTTATAGCTCTTTGGTTTGTAGGAATGAAATCCTATTTCTATGGAGGAATTCTTCCTATCCTCCACATTTCATAGGAAAATAAACATTAGCCTAGACTCAATGGAAAAAATCCTATGGTGTGAATCAAAGGGCATCTCATTTTCTATTTCTATGCATAGGATTTGAGATGCATATCATCTCATTTCCCATGACTTTCCTATTCCTATAATTTTTTCAATTCTATGAATCAAAGGAGGCCTCACTTTTTTTTCAGGTAGGCCTGACATTGGCATGGCAGGGATGGAACGATTGGACGTTTTGGCCTGGCCCCCCATGCAAAGCTCAAAGGACTCCAGATCTACACGTTCAGGTTTGTCTAAAAAAAAAACTGCACGTCCAGGCGATGTCCATGTTCAACGACAGTAGCTTCACGCTCCCAGCCCTAATTATAGTAGAGCAATTTTGTGCAATTAACTCTCTCTCTCTCTCTCTCTCTCTCTCTCTCTCTCTCTCTCTCTTCGTGTCAAAAAAAACTCTGCCTCTCTCTCGTGGTCATACAGATTGGTATTCTGAATTTAGAGAGGTGCACGTACGGACGAGGTGAAAGCAGCCTGTGTACCTCTAGGAAATTGTTAAGAATTGGCCCGCCGGCTTGATTGTCCCGCAATAAAAAAGGGAATGAGAGTCAAGACGTGGATTTAAAAAAAATGTTGTCTTTTCCACCACATGAACGTGTGTATGCCGTATGCCTGCATGTCTGTCGTCAAAATATAGTACCTAGGGGTGCGCGTAGACAGAGGGAGAGACGCGACCAAATCGATCGTAGAGAACGTCTTGCTGTCGTAGTGTGATCTGCTCATCACCAATGAGCAGGATGTTGTAGAGTAGTACTACGTCTACGTAACCGCCAGCGTTTGAGCTTCAGTTTCAGTGCATGCTTTGTGCGTGCGTAACTGTTACAGGGTGACAATAACACCATTTTTATTTTCGAGTTGGACAATGACACTTCCTTGATCGAGTTTATTCTTGGAAGCTTCTTCTTCTTTCTTCTGTTGTGAGGCCGCCGGCCGGCACTTTGGCAGCAAGCAGAGCCTATCCAATTTGCACGGGACGAAGCAGAGCCGTCAAGATTCGGATCAACACTAGGGCGGTTATTATCTTGTAATAATATCTACTCGACTCGTAGTGGCCTAGTGGTTAGATAGACACGAATAACGAACTGACCGAATAATTATAGACTAGTCCGTCGCTGTCTGACGGGCCGGCCACCAACCGTGCCGGTGCAGGAGCGCCCGAGGAGAGGAGAGAAGAGCAGACCGGCGACTCGCGGAAGGAACGCGCGCCGGCGTGGATTAATCAATCAGTTATTTCAGCGGTCGGGTCAACCACGGAGGCCCGGCCCGGCCCAGCCGCTCGCCAAGGAATAGTTGAGCGCACTCACGGGAGGAGCGAGTGACGCCGACGCGTGAGTTCGATCCGTCGTCTCTTCACCGCGGCCACCTCGTGTGACTTGAGGACGGAGGCGACGCGTGCAGACTCTCCAGGCGGCACCGTGCACTGGCAGTGCACGCACGCACGGGCTGGTGTGGTGACCGCGTCTGCTTGGCTGACGACTCGTCCGATCGGTCTCCACCCTCCGGCCAGCACATCGAGGTTCGGCGCGTCGCACGTACGTACGCCAGTGGCTCCACCCGGCCAAGTTCACCGGAGACGATGGAGTCGTGCAGCTCTCTCGACCACCCATCTTCTCGGCTGTCGGCACGTTACGTAGCCGTATGATTCCTGCATCCTGCCGACGGACAATTGCCCGGCCGGAAAAACAACGGTGCTGGCTCGGCTTGGGACTACGACTACGAGGAACGTCCGTTGGTTCGCAACTGGACTGGGTCTGAATGAACCTCACGGGTGGGTCCTTTCTATCCACATCCGGCGCGCCCATGAGTACGCTAGTGACGACGTGGACGTTGTTCACTGAAATTGCTGTCGATAAGTAACTGTACAAGTAGCCCTATATGTTGATGTCGTGGTAGCAGATCATGGTGATGTAGCCGTGATCAAGGTAGTTGTGGTCGGTAGTGTAAGTCGTCTGTTTGACACGAGAAAAATATCTAAGGACTTCGCGAGAAGGGAAGGGGAGCATATTTCTCTCTTGCGCCAGGGAAAGAAGAAAAGAAAATTTGCGGGTGTGCCAGTGTACCATAGTACACAAAGAAAAGGGTACGGGAAACAAGTATTTCATTAATCTCTTTGGAGAAACAAAATGACAAGATCCCATAAACAAAAAGTGCGCGCGGCCGGCCTGACTGTGGCGATTGCGGTCTCCTGGTTCCCGGGACCTCGGAAGGCTCCCGGTTAATTACTCCCGCGGGTTGCTCCACGGGATACCTCCAATTAAGCCGTGTGGTCGTCTTCATCGTCTTCGCTTCGCGTTCTCCATGCATGATGATGGTGGTGTGTATGGGCGACGGCAGAGCCCGTGTCCTCGTCAGTACACGCGCCGTATGTAGTGTGGCCTTAGCGGTGGCCGCGCCCGCCCTCGCCGTCGTGCCTCGTCGGTCTTGGCGGCGTTAGAGTAGTTGGTGCTGGGGTAGCATGGGTCATGCTCAGCTTAGACTTCTCGACGACCGGTTACTTCATCAGGGTGTGCGAGGGGCTACACCTTGCGGGAGTACTGGTTTGGGGAGACCGGCGTCAGTGTAAACACTAACACACGCTCACATGGGCGTGGCCGGGGTGGTTGGCACCTTGTCTCGGCTAGACGCCGAGTATTCGGCAGTCCGCCAAGACAAAGGGGGCCGCCTCACGATGCCGTGGAAAGGTAGCGTTGTAGAGGCCGCGTCGCCTTGGGCTGGTGCTACGCCAAAGGGTGACCTGTACGCCGTCGATGCCGTGGACCTGTACGCCAAGGACCTGTTCGTCACGGTAGGTGCGCCTCTCGAAGGAGGGACCAGCCTTGTACTGTGTCGCTGCAAACTTTGGTTTGACCAGAGATCTGTACGCCATGAAGGGGGAAGCAAGTCCCAGGCCGCGTCATCACCGAGCTCCGGCTCCGCCCCACCGTTTCATCCGGGAAGCAAGACACCAAACCTGTGCACCGCGATAGGAACGCCATGAACCTGTTCGCCACGGTAGGTGCACCTCTCGAAGGAGGGACCGGTCTTGTACTATGTCGCTGCAAACTTTGATTCGACCAAAGATCTGTACGCCATGAAGGGGGAAGCGAGTCTTGGGCCGCGTCATGACCGAGCTCCGGCTCCGCCCCGCCGTCTCATCCGGTAAGCAAGACACCAAACCTGTGCACCGCGATTGGAACACCATGGACCTGTGCACCGGTGTCCTGTTCGTTGTAACATGTGCATCGTGATCCTCTGGAAACATCAGCTTCATCTCCATGTAGTCGTTGTGGACGGTCCGTGCGTCGCCACCGGCCTTGTGTGCTTGCATGAACCGTGGTTTCCCTGATGCGATCTGCGTGCGTGCGTCGTCTCACGGCTGCCTGCACTGTACCTGAATGTGCGTGGATAGATGATGGATGAGATGCGATTTCTGGATACAGAAGGTGTGCGGGCGTGAGTACTGGGCGCGTAGATGGATGATGGATGGATGTGTGCTACGTGATGGATGGATGTGTGCTACGTGATGGATGGATGTGTGCGTTGGTGAATATGGATAGATCTACTGATGGATGAATGTGTGCGTTGGTGAATGGATGGATCTGTGTGTTGGTGAATGGCGGCGGCCTTGCGGTGTCTCCCTCCCCGGTTCCTTTGTTGCCTGGATTTCTGCAAAATAGCTGACAACGCATAGAAAAAAAAAAGATTATTGTGACGTCCTTGCCGTAGTCGTCGCTGCGTCCCTCTTGACGCATGCGCTGCTGCCATGGGCGCGTCCTCCGATCTACGAGACGCTGCCATCAGGACACATCCCCGCTTCGTGGGCTCCTCCTATATGTGTGTTTGCGCCTCTCTCTCCTGCGAGGGTTCGCTTCTCCTGCCTACGAGAGCTACGAGTATTGCCCCCCGCGTGATCTCTTTCCTTCCTTCTCCGTCACGGTCGGCGACGCCTCCGGTATGGCGCTACCGCGAGCGTCTCACACCGACCTTCGCGTCCTTCGATCAGGCCACGTGTGAGTTGCCAGTGCCCTCGCGTCTTGCCATCACCGCCGAGCTCTTCAGGTGTTTCTGCATTGCGTGTGTGAGGTTCTGGTGTTGGCTTCTCCCTCCCCTAGCGTCCTTAGCCATCCTGCAAAATAGATGATAACATAAAGGTCATTGCTTGATGGGCGCGTCTCGTCGTTGACGCCGCCGCCACGGGGGCGTCTTCTTCCACGTGGTTTCGCCGGCTGCCTCTTGCTTTGCTTTGGTGCGTGAGATGTGTTCGTAGGCTGGATCTCCCCCCTCTGGCCGTGCCGTGAGCCCTGGTAAAACAACGACAAAGAAAAGAAAGAGGGTGATGAGGGTGTCGTTGCCACTGCCGATGCGCCGGCCAAGATCGGGCAGCTTCCGAGTCGTCCTCCTGCCGGGCGTTGCCGTTCTCGTCGTCTGATCGGCCCCGGCGGCGCCGCAGCAGCATCTTTTATGTACGTCTCCTCCGGCAAGATGCCAACTCCATCGACGCTGCCGCACGGGCGCGTCTCCTCCTGCGTGTCTCTCGATGCCTTCCTCTCTGGCCGTCGTCCTCTCCCCGTGCGTGACCCCTTCTGCCGGTCGTGCTTTGTATCTGTATATATAGGAAGCACGGTGGCTAGATGGATGGCGACGCGCAGCAAGGCCCACGGCCGTTCGGCTGTTGCCGATATTCTTGGACGGGATATGGACTGCAACTAATCCATCTACCTTCGTTGCTTATCCCTTCATTATTTTTCTTGGCGCATACTTCTGCAAAAACAAAACCCCACATACATACCAAATATCTTCTCCCGTGTATTGCTTACCCTTCTCCTTTTTTGGTTGCGTAAATATGCGGGTATTCGGAGATGTATAAATACGCGTATACGGGTACTCAAAGAGAGTTATGTATATATCTATAAGTTATCTCACGCGTGCATGGTATAGACGTGGATTTGGCCTTCCAAAGTGTAAGCCTGCATGTATGTAAGACTATACCACCGAGTATCTAGTGCAAGTATACATTAGTTAGTAACGTGAGCAAAACTCAAAGTGCATGCATGCACGTACAGCCGAATCGAGGATTGCCTATTGCGTATATGTATGTGCATGTACACCCGATCATAGATGTGTATAACTTGCACTGAAAAAGAAACTAAAATTAAACTTAGATTTTCTGAAAGCAGGAAGTGCAAAAACACGTCAAACATCGTCATGGATGATTAAGCCGCACAAAGCCTGAGGCGCAAAAAAAATGCGCATTGACGTCAGACGGTGTCGTCAATGATGAGAACGCAGGTTTTGCCAGGATCTGAGAAAACCCATCGAGCACATATCGATTTTGCTAGGACGGTGTGGTCGTGAAAGTGTTGACACTGTAGTGGCGCTGTGTCAATACAGTCGTGCTGTTATGAATGACGTCGTCGTAGCGCGGTCATTGCCATCGACAAAGTCGCGTCTTACGAAAATGACTATCAGAGGACGCTATGTGTCCAACTTGTGGACGAGGTGGCTGTGATGCGTTGACAAAGATGTTGGTAAACACCACATTGATGAAGATCTTGGCGATAAAGTGTCGACGATGGTGTTGCAGCGGCATGTCGATGATAATGCATCGCTTGAAGGCGTCCCTTATGACGACAAAGCGTCAACGCCGTGTCGTACCTGAGAAGTCAATGAAAAATTGCACATCCTTCGACACCGGCCTGGCGTGTGGTTGGTGCATGTTGTTGTCATTTCTCGTAGATGTCCTCGATGAAGATGTTTCTTTTTCTTTCTCTAGACCTGATGTACATCTTGATGTCCATACGAAAAGGGTCGGCTCGATGTAGAGGTGTCGGTGCAGATCGCTCGGTGTTGGTGTGGTCGTTTGGTCGTGTGGAGAAGCATAGGCGGCCTCCGTATCCAATGCATCCGTCTAGTGCGGTCGTTTGGTTGCGTCGTAAATGTCCGGACGTAGTTTGTCATTCAATACGGTTCTGCATGGACCCGCCAACGTGTCTGAACGTCAATTTTCCTGCAAACTAAAGACAAACAAATGGAACTTTGCGGCGGTCCGGAGATCCATCTAGCCTATGAAAAGGCACCACGTATCATTTGTACTCTGCATACGAAGGTACTCATAAGGATAAAAATAAAGATCCATAGGCATTAAGGGTGCACCACTGTGCCCTTTGCCACTAGGCTACGACCTAGTTCTCACACATAAGGATAAAATGTGTGTGCATGTGTTTGTATATATAATTGTATGTGTAAGTGTATGTGAGGACCTGTGTTTTTTTGGGAAGATCACAACTCAAGAGGGAACACAACTGTTTGGTTGGTTCACAACTTTCGTCTCTGGTTGACTTGACCGACTTGAAAACTGAAATAATGTGTCGACAAAGGAAAAAGGAGCTAGAACGGGCTCGCCTAGCTACCGAATCTTTTTCATTGGTAATGCTAATGCGACAGGACAAACTTGTTTTTGGGGTTTGAGTTTCCAAGGACGAGAAGGAGACAGTTGATAATTTTCTTTCAGATTCGCTGGAATTCGGTGACGTGCACACTAGTGGTCCGCAACGATACTTGTGCTAAATTGTATACTCGGTTTAATCATTCGATCAAATCAGAGTGTGTTTCTTCTGGTTTTGTTTAATAATAACTCGTTCTTCATTATGGGTCGTGTTCCAGAGGCCTGAAAAAAAAAATACAAACATCCTGTCGAGAAGAGTACACGCACGAACCCCTGAATCTGAATGAAAGAAAAAGCCTGCGAAACCCTTTGATTCGGCAAGCTGCCTCTCCTTTTATCGATCAAACAGACGCTGGTCGACGGAACAATAATACTGCTGTACTGAAATTCTCTAATTGTGCGCAAGTACTAAATCAGTAGTTAATACTTATATTGAAAAACTTGCTGAATTCCTTCCGTCCCAATTTCATGCGAACATTTGTTGATTCTGGTTGGACTCCTCCACCCGGCCGACTGTATGTCCAGACGAACAATGTTGGTGGACATTTGTAGACGGAAATTCGGCGATCCGTTTTCAGATATGCCCTAATCAATCTGTCCGCACAAAGCGGACTAGTCAGAAAGCCTACTAGTGCTGATCTCGTCTGGCTCCCAGCTCGAAAAATAGTGTGTTGACCAAGACTTACTACATTGCGGACTCCAGTTCACACGCGCTCTGCCTGCCTGCTGCGGTTCTTCTTGGTCTTTTCTTTCCCCTTTCCCCCACGCCATCCTTCAAACCTCCCTCCCTACTCTACTCTCTAGGCTCTAGCGTGACTTGTTCTGGCACTACTGTAGTTCATAGTGTGCCCTGCCTTGTCCACGCACTCCCCACCTCACCGGAAGCCCAGGCCCAGCTACTGCCGAGCCGACGCCCGTTTCGAATCCAACAGCCGTGATGTCTCCCTGCTCTGCTCTCTCTGTTTCCTCCTCTGCAGACTGCAGATTGCAGTTGTATTTTATTTTTATTTATTTTTTGAAAAGGAGGATCACAACGGCCTCTATATCAGACTGATGCATGCAGCCATAGATCGTGGTCGTATGACTGACGTCGGCGACGATTCACAGGAGGTGGTGCGGGCGCGGCGAGGAGCGAAAACACCGGCACGGGGCGGCGGCGGAGAACCCTATGGGAGGAACGACCAAGATGATACCATGTAGACAGAAAAGTTTGCAATAGAATAGACGTCGTATTGATGGGGTGCTGGTGCACGTATATACTCCGGCGAGGAGTATAATTATAAGCGAAGACCTCAACCATACAAGACTAGGAGATGGGGCACAACTCCAATATACATGCAACACAAAATACAACTCAACAGTCTCTCATTTAATTAGTTAAACGATTGATCGATCTGGAAATTGAAATAATCGTGGTGAGCAAAAAAAAAAAAAAGATGAACTAGAGCTAACTACCGAATCTTGTGCATGGGTAGTGCTACCGCGACAGGAGAAACTTGTTTTGGGGATTGAGTTTCCGAGGAGCAGCAAGGAGACATGACAGGCGAGACAAACAGCTGCTCGCAGATTTGATAAGCAGTTTTCTTCCAGATTCCATGGAATCGGGCCGGTGACGTGCACACAAGTACTACTCCAGTCTGCAACGATAGTGGTGTTAAATTGTATACTCGGTTTAATCAACGATCAAATCAGAGGGCCGTGTTTCTTCTGGTTTTGTTTATTGACTCCTCGTGATCAATCATGCATGCATGCGTCCGTCGTGTTCCAGAATCCTGGACAAACACCAAACATATCCATCCTGGCCTGTGGAGAAGAGAAGAGCACGCACCACCACCCCTGAATTCAGAAAGGCTGATGATGGGTGACTGAAACCCTTTGATTCGGCAAGCTGCTTTTTCTCAACCAAACAGACGCTGGCGGCATACGTGTGGTCGACGGAACAATAAGGCATGTATAATGATGGCATATGGATACATATGTCTCATGACAAAAAGTAATTTGACGCATCTATATTAACTTTTTCCTCCAATGCAAGCTATCATTAGTGGACCTCATTAAAAAATAGAAAATAAAGACTCTAGTATACATGCATCTCTACTTTTCACTCCAACCTTTTCAGGTTTTGTCACCGGGCTACACTTTTTCTCTTCAAGCACCCGCCTCATGGAGAGGATCTCGCTTCCCTATCCGAACCTATTTTACGGCATATCCGATCATACATGGCATGCGAGGCATCACCTTGAAGCTATGCATTGTACATGCCATAATATGACTACTACTCCAATTCTGCATATAATTGTGTGTAATGCTTGTTATTATACTCTAGTACTAATGAGCACTTTAGGGGGTGCTAAATTACTGACTATTATTAGTCATTGCTAATGATGAGGCGCTTTCTTGCGGTTAGCCCTGAGCCCCTGTGGCCGAGTCAACTCCTAGACCAAGTCCTCAAGAGGAAAAACAGCGTCGAGCAAAGACAATAGCATTGTCATCGTCTGATCTAGGAGAGTGAATATAGGGTTTCCCCGAAGCATGTTGGGTAGGGACAGGGGATTGCAACACCAATGCCTCCAACAAAGACGGTGCCTGTAGGTCCTGCCATCGACGACACCAACCACAACCAGCGTACGACTTTCGCCGACAGCCTCACTCGCCCAACTCTATGACCCGGCCAGCCCATCCGGCCTTACCACCCCCATGACACGCCGGCCACCGTGCACATCTCGCCCTTGCAACACAGCATGCAGCAAGGACCTCCCACCGCAGGCTGTCGAGAACCCAGATTTTTTTTTTTGAAACGGAGGCAAAAGATTTGCCCCATATATTAAATAAGGAGAAGATAGAGTTGTCACAAGAGCCGAACGCACGACATGACAATTATTCTCGCAATATAATGTCCCCTAGCTTTCTAGCACCCGCGGTGATCCATAGCTTTGCCTCGTCGAGGACCATTTGAAGAAGGATGGTCGGTGGAGCACTCTTGTGGCGGAAGACTCTGGCATTCCTCTCATTCCAAACGGACCAGGAGACGAGCATAGTGAGAGAGGCCATTGCTCGTCTATTGGGATTCTGCAAGTCAGTTCGCTTCTCCCACCATTCCTTCACCGAGCCAGCAAGATGCCAAGTGGTGGTGTCCATGTGCACAAGTCCCAACTTGTCAATGAGCATCCTCCAAAGCCTAAGAGTGTAGCGGCACTTGAAGAAAAGGTGGACGCCAGACTCTTGCTCCCTTTTGCAAAGTTGACAAAGGCCGTAGTTGGGCCAGCTGCGCCTGGCCAACCTGTCTGCAGTCCAAATCCGGTCTTGTAGAGCCAGCCACGAGAAGAATTTAACTTTGGGTGGAGCCCAAGCTTTCCACACCATGAAATCCATAGGGGAGAGAATCAACCCAAGGAATTGATCCTTGTAGGCAGAGGATGCCGAGTAAATCCCGACGCTGGAATGCTTCCAGGTGATATCATCCTCGGCATGCTCGTCAAGGTGGACCTCATTCACGAGCATCCAAAGAGAGAAGAACTCGTGAACGATGGCAGCGGTGATGGGCATGTCAATCTTGACCTTCAGTATCCATGCATTCCCTTTAAGGGCCTCACGCACCTTCCAATTCTTTCTCCTGGAGGCACCGAAGATTAGCGGGGCAATGTCCTTGGGTTTGCGCCCAAGCAGCCAAGGAGAGTCCCAAAAAGGCGTTTTGGCACCATTTCCAACAGCAATCGTGGTTGAGGCATAGAAAAAATTCAGGTCCTCCTCTGAGCATGGGTTACCAAGCCCCACCCAAAGCTTGCTGGGCTCCTTCCATTCAAACCATGGCCATCTTAGTCTCAAGGCATGGGCGAACTTGTCAGTGTTTAGTACCCCAAGGCCACCATACTCGCGAGGACGACACACCACCTCCCAGTTGACCTTGCATTTGGCACCCGTCGTCTTATCCGAGCCAGACCACAGAAATGCTCGCTCAATCTTGTTGAGGTTTCGTAAAGTGCTCGGCAGCACAACGAGAGGCGTGATGGTGTACACCGCCTGGGAGGAGACAACCGACTTGACCAGAGTCGTACGGCCGATGGTGGTAATATTTTGGCCCTCCCAAGTTACCAACTTTCCAGCCGCTTTGTCTTCAAGATATTGGAAATCCACTTTCCTAAGCTACCAGACCGAGAGTGGGAGTCCCAAATATTTCATAGGGAAAGAAGCTCTTGCAGCCGGCATGCCATGAAGGATATGGTCCAAGTCAAGGTGGTTGCAGCGAATGGGCACAACAGAACTTTTGTGGAAGTTGGTGTGGAGGCCCGTGACCTCGCCCAAACTCCTTAAGATAGCAGAGAAGTTCTCGATGTCCCTCTTGATCGGATCCAGGAAAACAGCTGCATCATCCGCATACAAAGAAGTTCGCACCATGGCACCACGACCACGAAGCTTGCGGAGAAGGCCTCGGTGTGTTGCAAGATCAAGGATTCGACGAAGCGGGTCAATCGTGAGGACAAATAGGAGCGGCGAGATTGGGTCCCCTTGCTGAAGCCCTTGGCCATGCCTGATGGGAGGGCCTGAATTTGCTTGGGAAGCCCAAGCGCTGCAAGAGGTCCATAATGTATTCCCATTTGACGGAATCAAAAGCCTTTCTAATGTCAAGCTTGAAGAGGAGGGCAGGGGTCTTGCACTTGTGGAGCCGACGAGCCATGTTCCGCACGTACATAAAGTTGTCATGGATACTCCTCTTTTTGATGAAGGCACTCTGAGCATTGGAGACGAGGCCATCCATGCGAGGAGCAAGCCGCAAGGAGAGGACCTTGGCGATGATTTTGGCGATAGCATGGATGAGACTAATAGACTTGTAGTCAGCTATCTCCTCTGCACCATCCTTCTTTAGCAAAAGCACAACATTGGCAGAGTTCACCCACTGTAGGTTGGCAGTGTGAAGAGAGTCGAAGTTTTGGATGACCCTCATGATGTCAGGTTTAATGAACCCCCAACATTTCTTGAAGAATAATCCGGTGCAGCCGTCTGGCCCAGGAGATTTATCAGCCGGCATCTCCTTGATGGCCGCCCACACCTCCTCCTCGGTGATGGGAGCATCAAGGTCCTGCAAGTCATGCTGCTCGAGGTGAAGGTCATCCCAGCAGAAATCCTTGCTGCTCAAACCCCCCCTTCTCATGACAGCGGAGAAGTCGTCATGGACGATTTTTTCCTTTGCCACATGCTCAGTTACCCATCCGAGGTCATGCTTGATCCTGCAGATATGGTTCTTTCTTCTTCCAGCATTGATGCGGCGGTGGAAGAATTTTGTGTTAGCGTCACCATCCTCGAGGTTTGCAATTCTAGCGCATTAGCTCTTTCGAGCTCTCTCGAGGACCGCCAAGGAGATTACCCTCCTCTTCAGCCGCGAACGCAAATCAAGCTCCTCATTAGACAAGGGCCTCTCCTCCTGGGCAATGTCAAGACGAAGGATGATGAGCAAGGCCGCATGAAGCTGGATTTTGGCCTTGGAGAACAGCTTGCTCCATTCGATGAGACGAAACGCGGTTTTCTTGAGCTTGTGATGCAGGACCAGAAAAGGCTCAGAGTGGGCCACATGCTCATCCCATGCCTTGCGTGCAATCTCAGCAAAAACCGGCAGGGAAGCCCAGAAGTTCTCAAATCTGAAAGTCCGCGGTCTCTTGGGACCCTTGTCATTGGCGAGAAGGAGAGGACAGTGGTCCGAAAGGGACGAACACAAGGCATGAAGCACGTGGGAATTAAAGGTTGTAACCCAATCAGCATTGCAGAAAAAGGAATCAAGCTTGCACAAAGTTGGGTTGGCCCTCTCGTTGCTCCAAGTGAAACAACGGTTTTGAAGGTGGATCTTCTTAAGCTCGCAGGATTGCAGAGCGGCACGGAAGCGGGTAATTCTACTTCGGTTGATGTTTCTTTTGTTTTTATCCCTGGCTCGGTAGATTTGGTTGAAATCACCCAAAGCAAGCCAGACCATTCCTGACAAAGGCTTGTGACTGATCAACTCGGCAAAGAATGCCTCTTTGCAAGATGAGTCGGTAGGTCCATAGACCGAACTCGCCTTGAAGCACACGTCAGACGCACGGATACGCACCATCGCCGAAAGGCCGTAGGTCGAAGCAACTATGTTGGTCACGTCAAGGAGATTTTCATCCCACAGCATGAGGATGCCTCCTCTGGTGCCGATAGCCGGCCGCTGTGCGAAGCCAGAGAGGCGGGTACCACCGAGGGAGGCAGCAATGAACTGATCAACCGAAGCAAGCTTCGTCTCCTGGAGGCAAACTAGGTGGCAAGAGGTGTTGTCAAGAGATGCCTTGACCGTGGCCCGCCGGTCCGGACAATTTAATCCGCAGACGTTCCAGCTCAAAGTGTTGATGGCTTGCATTATCATGGGAACACAAAGTCGACCCTCGCATTTGACCAAAGGCCATCCACGGCACAAACATAATTTTTCCAGACCTGAAGTCTGATGCTTTTACCCCTGATACAAGGCCCATGGCCAACATTAGTACCAGCACACACCCGAATACAAGCTGGGGCATACCCCAGGTCAACAGCTGCAAATAGCACTAACATGGAACTAACTAGCCCTACAGCAACACACACAGGAACAACTCAAACGATGGCCAGCTACGACCCCGCTTCATCCTGGTCCACTCCCAGGTCCATAGCGCCAACACCCCCATGGGCAAGCAGGGCATCTTCCGCCTCCTTAGTAGCACTGTCATCAAGCTTGAGGAAATCTCTCATTGCTGTAATAATTTCTGAGGGCAGTTGCTCCTTGAACTTCTCCATGAATTGAGCCAGAGTGGCCTCAGTAACATCAGCTCCATCCTTGGTGATGCCAAAGTTGCGACAAACTAGGCGCTCAGCCACCTTAGCCGCAGGAGCAGCCAAAACAGCTCCAGAAGAAGGCCTAGTCCTTTGCAGCGACAGACCACCCTTAGTGGAGATTCTGACCCCTTCCAGCGTCTTTCATCTGGCCGCAGGCAGCCTGGGTGGGGGGGAGGCCGGCTGCCTGGGTGAGGCAGACAACGGCGAGGGCAACAGAGCAGGCTGACGCGCAAGAAAGAGCAGCTCCAGAGGCTCGACAACATCGCCAGGCACCACCAGTCCCTCCAAACAGGTCGGCAGTCCATCATCTAGCAGTCGGGCAGGAGAGGGCGTGCGCTGCGGCTCACCAGCACAAACCAAGGGTGGCGTGGGGGAGGCATCAAACCCAGGCGGACGTCGTGGTGAGGCCGACAACAAAGGGTGCTACAGGATCGTTGGTGAGCAGAAGTCGATGAGCGCCAGGCTTAACTCATGGAAGCTCTGCAGCACAGCCCGGGACTCATTGCGCTTGGAGGGTGGGGGCGTCCGCAAAACCGACGTAGGCGACAAGGGGGGCGAAGACGGCGGCATGAGAGCATCCCTGGACCGCAACCTGGAAGTAGCGGGGGAGGGCAGCCTTGCCAGGCTTCGCCCACGCACAGCAGCATCCACCATAGGTACCATAGGCACATGCTCGACGGCCAGAGCAGCAACAACACATGAGGAGCCAGAGCCCACCAGAGGGATGGCAGCAGGGTCACCCGTGGTGTGGCGACGCCCATCACGGCCTCCCTGCCGCCCATCGCGGTCGCCGTCGCAGCCACCCCGGGTACTCTCGCGGTGGTCGTCACGTGGGGCGCGGGAGAGCCTCCTGCGAATACGGTCGCCCCACCCATGACGGCTCCTGGACTGGTTCCGCCCAGATTGGGTTCTGCTACCTATGGATCTTCGTCTGATCGCGCTCTCCGGCGCTAGCACACCACCCACATGCACCGAACGCCACTACCTTCCGACAGCCGCCATTGTAAGGGCAAGTCCTCTGTCAAATCTGCACCTCGCAGGGCTAAAAACAACCCAGAACAGGCACATCCGCGACCGCCCTTGTACTACCGCAACCATCCCGCGTCGGCCACCATGTGCACTCCACTGTTTCCTCCAGGCCCACCACTCCGTGCGGATATACGCTGAACTCGCCGCGGGAGTGACGACATCCGGTCACTAGCCCGCAATGCACCGGACATGTTTGGCCATAGCTCCCGCCCGACGCCCATGGCCATGCACCAATGACGAGCGTGCACACCACCGTGCCATCTAGTTGCATTGACCAGCACCGACTCGACGCCGCATCGCCTCGCCCACCGATGTGCAAAGATGCCCCACGCAACCTGCCTCACGAGTGGGAAGGGAAGGCCCCCCTCCACCATCTCCGTCAGACAAAGCCCACACGGTGACAAGGGGAAGGGATTCATGCGGGTTGACTTTCCGACGACTAGGGTTCTCACCCAAAGTTATAGACGAAGAGTGACCCGGGGCGTTTTCCTGAGTGGGTCAGCTCTGTTGCTACTCCAGATGACCGCTAGTGGTACTCCCTTTGTTTCTTTTTACTCTGTGTATTAGGTTGTTTGAAGTGAAACTTGCTAAAGTTCGACCAAATTTATATAAAAAATGTCAACATGTACAGTGTCAAATAAATATAATATAAAAATATATTTCACAATGGATATATTGATTTTGTATTGTGCATGTTAATAATTTTATGTACAAACTTGGTCAAACAAGCGTAAGTAAAAAAGAAAACGAAGAGATTAGAGCATCTATAAGGAACCTCCTCAAATGTCCATGAACGCGTCAGGTCGGTGACCAGACTAAATGAAGGCGCGTGGACGCGCCCGGTCAATCCACCTTGTAGGACGCGGCTCATCCGAAACCACCATTTCTCTTTTTCCATCTTCATCTCTACCAATCACATGCAAGTGATTGGACATACGAGAAGAAAAATGAGGACTATGAATGCATGAACGAACAAATAAGGCCTCAAAACAGACACGCTCAAACACTAATCGGGAGCGTTTGCGGACGTTTGGGTGGGCGAATTTGCTAGGTACGATAGTAGATGCTCTTTTTTAGAGCGAAGACGCTTGCCCGACCTTAGGATTAGGTTGTAGATGCTCTCACCAATAGATAATGTAGATGTAAAAATAACTAACCTTTTCATTTTTCCAGGCTAAAAAACCCATCCCAACAGATGATGTAGATGTAAAAACAAATTACATCTGCACCTCCAAGAGATGTAAAACAGCCGGTCGTGTGCCAGCCGCCTTCATTTTCATTCCCCTGTTTGACTGACGCCCGTCCGCCTCCGTCGCCGACAATTCTGGCCGGAATTGTTACCGTCGTCGCCCGTTCGTCCATCCCCGCCGCCCGCCAAGGACCGCCGATTTGAGTGTGTCCCCCCGCCACGCCGCTCACTCACTGCACCACGTTGCCGCCTGATCCGGCCGTCAACCACCCCTGCCACCCCTCCGCTGCTCCTTGCCTCGTATCGCCGCCCCGATTCGCCATCCCCGCCGCCTCGTTGGTCCTCGGCCGTCGCCCCCAAGCAAAGCCGCTGTCCACCCTGAAGCTCCCTCGACGCCGCCGCCCCGGTTCACCATCTTAGCCGCTCCAACGCTCCTTGATCGCCGCACACACGCACAGCCCCCGCCGCCGCCGCCCAGCCGCCACCCCGTTTCTATTTTTACATCTCCAATTTGTATCATACTATATTGGAGTTGCACTTTTATATCATCGATGTACATTATCCGTTAGAGTTACCTCTTTTTTTAATATAGAAGATGTAGAATGCACCTTTTGATGATGTAAATTCTACATCTCCTAGTTTTATAAATTTGCTGGGAGACGCTCTTACTAGGCTATGAGCTGGAAATGCAGTGTGTTGACCAAGGAAGAAACCACCGTGGAGTCGTCGGCCTGCAATGCAACTTTGTGTGTCCAGTTCAGACGCGCTTGTCGTCGTAGTGGAATTCTGCCTGCTGCTGCGATTCTTCTCCCCCCTGCTGTTGCTGTTGGCTTCTTTCCTTTCCCCCCACGCGTTCAAACCCAACCACCCTCGCGACTTCTTCTTCTTCTTCCATTGCTACTGTACTAGCTAGTGTGTGCCGGTCAAACGCCAGGTCCACGCACGCGGCCGGCTGCTCCACCACAGTGGAGGTGGAGGTCCCAACTCTCAAGTGTGGGTGCCGATCCGACGCCCATTTCGAATCCAACGCCGGCGATGCGAACCAGAGTAACCTGCTCTGTTTTCTCCTCTGCTCCTCTGCGGCTGAGGAATTCCATCGCCATTCCCCAATTCTCCAAACCAAATGTCCGACGATTATGAATGCAACACACGGAATTGTTAATAAACCAACGAACGAAGACATGTTATTATTGCCCATCAGACCATCACGGATTAAACCGCTAGCTCTATGTACAGAGAGAAAGAACACGCAGAAAAGGAACGAGCTAAGCTATCGGATCGGATCGGCTCGGAAGATCATAAGCAATTAACGCAAGGTTAACCGCTCCACAACTAATCATCGGTCGGGTCGGGTCGGGTCGGGTCGGTTCATCTCAGCGCCGCCACGGCCCGCCTGTTGTTGCCTCGCCCGCCGGCGCCGTTGCCGTTGCCGCACTTGTTCTTATTGTTCCTGTTGACGTTGTCGGCGGCGGGTGCGGGGGCGAGGGGCGCGGCAAGGTGGAGCTCCAGCTCCAGCCCGTAGAGCACGCCGGCGAAGCTGCCGACGCCCTGGCCCTGCCTCCTGCTGCCGCCGGCGAAGTAGACCTCCCGGATGCGGCGGAAGACGTCCCAGGTGAGCGCGGCGTCCGACCCCGCCTGGTGGGACATCCCCGCGGCGCGCCGCACGCCCAGCTGCGCCGCCAGGGCGTCCAGCCCGCCGTAGAGCCCGGCGCAGCTGTCCATGACGTGCCGCGCGTCGTACACCTGGTCGCCGAAGAAGACGCGCACCAGGCCCAGGAACTCGGGCAGCGTGCGCGGCAGCTTGCGCCCCATGAGCAGCTTCACCAGGTACCCGAAGTCGTAGGCCGAGTGGAACGTCACCCACGTCGCGCCACCGGAGCACACCAGCCCCGACGACATGAGCAGCGCCGCCAACACGCGCGCGTCCACGCCCTGCCTCCGCTGCTTCGCGAAGTCCAGCCCGTGGCCCGCCAGCAAGGCCACCGAGCTGGGGTTGTGGCGGTGCACGCGCGGGTCGAACTCGCGCAGGTTGATCTCGAACGCCACCGCCGGCGCCGCGTCGGGGGACGCCGCGAACGCCAGGCCCACCTGGATGAGGTGGAGCGCGTCCACGTTCGCCTTGAGCGCCGCGTACCGCTCCGACGGGGTCAGCGTCGCGTGGTGCTTGCTGGGGCAGTGGATCACGCCCGGGAACTCCGTGTCCATGGACACGTACGGGAACCGCTCCGCCACCTGCCGGATCGCCTGGAACTCCGACTCCACGTTGTTCGCCCACACCTGCCGGATCATCAGCCTCCCCTCCCCCCCGGCGGCGGCGGCCTCCGTCTGCAACTTCATCGCGGCGGCGGCGGCGGTTTAATCTTTCTTCGCTGTATGTGATCGGATCGAGTGGCGGTGCGCCGGGCTCCAAGATCGATCGATCGATGGATCTTCTTTGCTGTAGTCGGAGTTGGATTTGGGGGATTGGGGCGACGACGGCGAGGGTTTTATAGGGTGGGATTCGGGGATGGGGATTCCAGCCGGGCGCTGCGAAAGGAAGGAGAAGGCGGCGGGTGCGCGCCGAGATTCGTGCACGGTGGAACGGACGGCGGATGCGCGGGGTGACAGCGCGTTTATGGCGTGCGCGATTTGCCAATCATTGTTGCTCCAAGCGTGTCAAGTCTGACCAGACGAGGAAGGTATTATATTTCCCTTCTTTTTCTGGTAGTCTGGCTATGTATCTATGTATGTATCTGGATGGGATTCAAGAAAGGTGGACTCCGTCTGTACTAAACTATGGCACTAGGTTTTGTATTTTAACACGTGATGTTATGTAATGCCGCCTTCCGGAATTACGCAGGGTTTTACTCGCAACGCTCTCGCTTTTAATGGGAGAAGATTGTTGGGCTTTAACACAAACACTTATCTGCTTTGGTCGGTACTCGGTGGTGTCGTTCTTCATGAAGGGATACATGTAATTGTCCACGTGGAGTACACATTGGGACACTTGCCACACGAAAATATAGTGCTCGGTTTTCTATTCTGACACGTAAAGCGGTTTTCTGAAATTACCCAGTGTTCTACTCGTAACGCCCTTGCATTACTGGGAAAAGATTGGAGAGATTTAACGCCATGTCGCCGACCATTATCTAGTTTGGTCGGTGGTGTCTATCTTCGTAAAAGGATAGATGGGCATGTCCATGTGGAGTATGCAAGGACACTTGTCGCACAAAAATATGACGCTTGTCACATAAAGCGGTTTTAAAAAACAAAGCAATGTTTTACTCGAAACGATGTCACATTAATGGGAAAGATTGTTGAAATTTAACGCCAGCCCTTATCTAGTTTGGTCGGTGTTGGAATTTAACGCTTGTATTTCTCTTCTTTTTCTTGGTCGTCTCACTATGTATCTATGTATCCGGATAGAATTCAATCGAGGTGGACTCGGTCTACACTAAAATATGGCACTAGGTTTTGTATTTTAACATGTAAGGTAATGCCATCTTCCGGAATTTCGCACGGTTTTACTCGCAACGCTCTTGTTTTCAATGGGAAAAGATTGTTGGACTTTAACGCAAACACTTATCTGGTTTGGTCGGTGTACTCCGTGTTGTCGTTCTACGTGAAGGGATACATGTACTTGTCCACGTGGAGTACAATTGGGACACTTGCCGTACGAAAATATGGCGCTCGGTTTTTTATTCTGACACGTAAAGGGGGTTTCTGAAATTACACGGTGTTGTACTTGTAATGCCCTTGCATTAATAGGGAAAGATTGTTCAGATTTAACGCCAGACCTTATCTAGTTTGGTCGATGGTGTCTTTCTTCGTGAAGGGATATATGTACGTGTCCACGTGGAGTACGCAGTGACACTTGTCGCATGAAAATATGACACTCGATGCTCTATTTTGACACGTAAAGCGGTCTTCTAAAATTCCGCAGTGTTTTACTCATAACGCTCCTACATTAATAGGAAAGGATTGTTGAAGTTTAACGCTAGCCCTTATCTTGTTTAGTCGGTGGTGTCTATCTTTGTGAAGGGATATATGCGCTTTTCCACGTGGAGTACGCATGGACACTTGTTAAACGCAAATATGACGTTTGGTTTTCTATTTTGACACGTAAAGCGTTTTCTAAAATTATGCGGTGTTTTACTCATAACACCCTCGCATTATTGAGAATATATTATTGAAATTTAACGCTAGCCCTTATCTAGTTTGGTCGGTAGTGTCTATCTTTGTAAAGGGATACATGTGCTTGTCCACGTGGTGTACGCAGCGACATTTGTCGCACAAAAATATGACACTCGGTGCTTTATTTTGACACGTAAAGCGGTCTTCTGAAATTCTGCAGTGTTTTACTTAGAACGCTCCTGCATCAATAGGAAAGGATTGTTGAAGTGTAACGCTAGCTGATGACCCACAACTATATAGGGGATCTATCGTAGTCCTTTCGATAAGTAAGAGTGTCGAACCCAACGAGGAGCAGAAGGAAATGACAAGCGGTTTTCAGTAAGGTATTCTCTGCAAGAACTGAAATTATCAGTAACACATAGTTTTGTGATAAGGTAATTTAGAATCGGCAACAAGTAATAAAAGTAAATAAGGTGTAGCAAGATGGCCCAATCCTTTTTGTAACAAAGGACAAGTCCGGACAAACTCTTATATAAAGGAAACCGCTCCTGAGGACACACGGGAATTATCGTCAAGCTAGTTTACATCACGTTCATATGATTCGCGTTCGGTACTTGGGTGCTGTCCTTCCTTGGACAAGTATCCCATTTATGATTAACCCCTATTGCAAGCATCCGCAACTAGAAAAGAAGTATTTAGGTAAACCTAACCATAGCATGAAACATATGGATCCAAATCAGCCCCTTACGAAGCAACTCATAAACTAGGGTTTAAGCTTCTGTCACTCTAGCAACCCATCATCTACTTATTACTCCCTAATGCCTTCCTCTAGGCCCATACAATGGCGAAGTGTCATGTAGTCGATGTTCACATGACACCACTAGAGGAGAAACAACGTACATCTCATCAAAATATCGAACGAATACCAAATTCACATGACTACTTATAGCAAGACTTCTCCCATGTCCTCAGGAACAAACGTAACTACTCACAATTCTGAAGGAAATATGCCCTAGAGGCAATAATAAAGTTATTATTTATTTTGTTATATCATGATAAATGTTTATTATTCATGCTAGAATTGTATTAACCGGAAATATAATACATGTGTGAATACATAGACAAACATAGTGTCACTAGTATGCCTCTACTTGACTAGCTCGTTGATCAAAGATGGTTGAGTTTCCTAGCCATGGACATGAGTTGTCATTTGATTGACGGGATCACATCATTAGGAGAATGATGTGATTGACTTGACCCATTCCTCTAGCTTAGCAGTAGATCGTTTAGTATGTTGCTATTGCTTTCTTCATGACTTATACATGTTCCTATGACTATGAGATTATGCAACTCCCGTTTATCGGATAAACACTTTGTGTGCTACCAAACGTCACAACGTAACTGAGTGATTATAAAGGTGCTCTACAGGTGTCTCCAAAGGTACTTGTTGGGTTGGCATATTTCGAGATTAGGCTGGGCCCTCTCGGTAATGCACATCACTATAAGCCTTGCAAGCATTGTGAATAATGAGTTGGTTGCGAGATGATGTATTGCGGAACGAGTAAAGAGACTTGCCAGTAATGATATTGAACTAGATATTGAGATACCGACGATCGAATCTCGGGCAAGTAACATACCGATGACAAAGGGAACAACGTATGTTGTTGTGCGGTTTGACCGATAAAGATCTTCTTAGAATATGTGAGAGCCAATATGAGCATCAAGGTTTCTCTATTGGTTATTGGCCGGAGACGTGTCTCGGTCATGTCTACATAGTTCTCGAACCCGTAGGGTCCGCACGCTTAAAGTTTCAGTGACGATTGTATTATGAGTTTATGTGATTTGATGTACCAAAGGTAGTTCAGAGTCCCGGATGAGATCGGGGACATGACGAGGAGTCTCGAAATGGTCGAGATGTAAATATCGATATATTGGACGACTATATTCGGACATCGGAAAGGTGCCGAGTGATTCAGGTATTTTCGGAGTATCGGGGAGTTACGGGAATTCACCAGGAGAAGTATTGGGCCTTATTGGGCCATACGGGAATAAAGGAGAGAGGCCAAAAGGAAGAAGGTGCGCCCCCCCTCTGGTCCAAATTGGACAAGGGGTGCAGCCCTCTTTTCCTCTCCCTCTCCCCCACTTTCCTTCTCTCCTACTCCAGAAAGGAAAGGGGAATCCTACTAGGACTTGGGAGTCCTAGCAGGACTCCCCACACTTGGCGCGCCCCCTCTAGGGCCGGCCTCTCCCTCCCTCCTTTATATACGGGGGCATGGGGCACCTCTAGACACAACAATTGATCTCTTGATCTCTTAGCCGTGTGCGGTGGCCCCCTCCACCTTATTCCACCTCGATCATATCGTAGCGGTGCTTAGGCGAAGCCTTGCATCGGTAGCATCATCATCACCGTCACCACACCGTCTTGCTGACGGAACTCTCTCGTGAAGCTCTGCTGGATCGGAGTTCGCGGGACGTCATCGAGCTGAACGTGTGCTGAACTCGGAGGTGTCGTACGTTCGGTGCTTGGATCGGTCGGATCGTGAAGATGTACGACTACATCAACTGCGTTGTGCTGAACGCTTCCGCTTTCGGTCTACGAGGGTACGTGGACACACTCTCCCCTCTCGTTGCTATGCATCACCATGATCTTGCGTGTGCGTAGGAAATTTTTGAAATTACTACGTTCCCCAACAGTGGTGTCAGAGCCTGGTTTTATGCGTAGATCTTATATGCACGAGTAGAACACAAGTGAGTTGTGGGCGATATAAGTCATACTGCTTACCAGCATGTCATACTTTCGTTCGACGGTATTGTTGGATGAAGCGGCCTGGACCGACATTACGCGTACGCTTACGCGAGACTGGTTCTACCGATGTGCTTTGCACATAGGTGGCTGACAGGTGTCAGTTTCTCCAACTTTAGTTGAACCAAGTGTGGCTACGCCCGGTCCTTGAGAAGTTTAAAACAACATTAACTTGATGAACTATTGTTGTGGTTTTGATGCATAGGTCAGCACGGTTCTTGCTCAGTCCGTGGCAGCCACGTAAAACTTGCAACAACAAAGTAGAGGGCGTCTAACTTGTTTTTGCAGGGCATGTTGTGATGTGATATGGTCAAGGCATGATGCTATATTTTATTGTATGAGATGATAATGTTTTGTAATCGAGTTATCGGCAACTGGTAGGGGCCATATGGTTGTCGCTTTATTGTATGCAATGCAATCGCCCTGTAATGCTTTACTTTATCACTAAGCGGTAGCGATAGTCGTAGAAGCATAAGTTGGCCAGACGACAACGATGCTACGATGGAGATCAAAGTGTCGCGCCGGCGAAAATGGTGATCATTACGGTGCTTCGGAGATGAAGATCACAAGCACAAGATGATAATGGCCATATCATATCACTTATATTGATTGCATGTGATGTTTATCTTTTATGCATCTTATCTTTCTTTGATTGACGATATCGTTATAAGATGATCTCTCACTAAATTATCAAGGTATAAGTGTTCTCCCTGAGTATGCACCGTTGCGAAAGTTCTTCGTGCTAAGACATCACGTGATGATCGGGTGTGATAGGCTCTACCTTCAAATACAACGGGTGCAAAATAGTTGCACACGCGAAATACTCAGGTTAAACTTGACGAGCCTAGCATATGCAGATATGGCCTCAGAACACTAAGACCGAAAGGTCGAGCGTGGATCATATAGTATATATGATCAACATAGTGATGTTCACCATTGAAACTACTCCATCTCACGTAATGATCGGACATGGTTTAGTTGATTTGGATCACGTGATCACTTAGAGGATTAGAGGGATGTCTATCTAAGTGGGAGTTCTTAAGTAATATGATTAATTGAACTTTAATTTATCATGAACATAGTCCTGGTAGTATTAGCATATCTATGTTGTAGATCAATAGCTCGCGTTTAGCTCCCTATTTTTTTGATATGTTCCTAGAGAAAAACTAAGTTGAAAGATGTTAGTAGCAATGATGCGGATTGGATCCGTGATCTGAGGATTATCCTCATTGCTGCACAGAAGAATTATGTCCTTGATGCACCTCTAGGTGACAGACCTATTGCAGGAGCATATGCAGACGTTATGAACGTCTGGCAAAGCTCGGTATGATGATTACTTGATAGTTAAGTGCACCATGCTTTACGGCTTAGAATCGGGGCTTCAAAGACGTTTTTTGAAACGCCACGGAACATATAAGATGTTCCAAGAGTTGAAATTAGTATTTCAGACTCGTGCCCATGTCGAAAGGTATGATACCTTTGACAAGTACTTTGCCTACAAGATGGAGGAGAATAGCTCAACCAGTAAGCATGTGCTCAGATTGTCTGAGTACTACAATCACTTGAATCAAGTGGGAGTTAATCTTCCAGATAAGATAGTGATTGACAGAGTTCTCTAGTCACTATCACCAAGTTGCTAGAACTTCGTGATGAACTTCTAGTGCAAAGGGACTGGTCACTAGAAGCGGAACTGCCCCAAGTATTTGGCGGATAAGAAGTATGGCAAAGTGAACAAAAGTATATTTGATATACATGTTATTGATGTGTACTTTACTAGTGTTTATAGCAACCCCTCGGTATTTGATACTAGTTCAGTTGCTAAGAGTAGTAACTCAAAACGGGAGTTGCAGTATGAACAGAAACTAGTTAAGAGTGAAGTGACGATGTGTGTTGGAAGCAGTTCCAAGATTGATATGATCATCATCACACACTCCCTATACTTTCGGGATTAGTGTTGAACCTAAATAAATGTTATTTGGTGTTTGCGTTGAGTATGAATATGATTTGATCATGTTTATTGCAATATGGTTATTCATTTAAATTAGAGAATAATTGTTGTTCTGTTTACATGAATAAAACCTTCTATGGTCATACACCTAATGAAATTGGTTTGTTGGATCTCAATTGTAGTGATACACATATTCATAAATATTGAAGCCAAAAGATGCAAAGTTAAAAATGATAGTGCAACTTATTTGTGGCACTGCCGTTTAGTCATATTGGTGTAAAGCGCATGAAGAAACTCCATGCTGATGAGTGATGCTTGCGAACCATGCCTCATGGGTAAGATGACTAAGACTCCGTTCTCCGGAACAATGGAGCGAGCAGCTGACTTATTGGAAATAATACATACTGATGTATGTGGTTCGATGAGTGTTCAGGCTCGCGGTGGGTATCGTTATTTTCTGACCTTCACAGATGATTTGAGCAGATATGGGTATATCTACTTGATGAAACATAAGTCTGAAACATTTGAAAAGTTCAAAAAAATTCAGAGTGAAGTGGAAAATCATCGTGACAAGAAAATAAAGTTTCTACGATCTGATCGCAGAGACAAATATTTGAGTTACGAGTTTGGTCTTCAATTAAAACAATGTGGAATAATTTCACAAACTCATGCCACCTGGAATACCACAGCGTAATGGTGTGTCTGAACGTCATAACAGTACTTTATTTGATATAGTGCAATCTATGATGTCTCTTATCGATTTACCTCTATCGTTTTGGGGTTTTGCATTAGAGACATCTGCATTCACATTAAAAAGGGCACCATCTAAATCCGTTGAGACGACACCGTATGAACTATGGTTTAGCAAGAAACCTAAGCTGTCGTTTCTTAAAGTTTGGGGTTGCGATGCTTATGTGAAAAAGTTTCATCTTTATAAGCTCAAACCCAAGTCGGAGAAGTGCGTATTCATAGGATACCCAAAAGAAATTGTTGGGTACACCTTCTATCACATATCCGAAAGGCAATATCTTTGTTGCTAAGAGTGGATCCTTTCTACAAAAGAAGTTTCTCTCGAAAGAAGTGAGTGGGAGGAAAGTAGAACTTGATGAGGTAACTGTACCTGCTCCCTTATTGGAAAGTAGTTCATCACAGAAACCGGTTCCTGTGACACCTACACCAATTAGTGAGGAAGTTAATGATGATCATGGAATTTCAGATCAAGTTGTTACTGAACCTCGTAGATCAACCAGAGTGAGATCTGCACAAGAGTGGTACGGTAATCCTATTCTGGAGGTTATGTTGCTAGACTATGACGAACCTACGAACTATGAAGAAGCGATGGTGAGCCCACATTCCGCAAAATGGCTTGAGGACATGAAATCTGAGATGGGATCCATGTATGAGAACAAAGTGTGGACTTTGTTTGACTTGCCCGATGATCGTCAAGCCATTGAAAATAAATGGATCTTCAAGAAGAAGACTGACGCTGACGGTAATGTTACTGTCTATAAAGCTCGACTTGTTGCAAAAGGTTTTCAACAAGTTCAAGGTATTGACTACGATGAGACTTTCTCACCCGTAGCGATGCTTAAGTCTGTCCGAATCATGTTAGCAATTTCTGAATTTTATGATTATGAAATTTGGCAAATGGATGTCAAAACTGCATTCCTTAATGGATTTCTAAAAAGAAGAGTTGTATATGATGAAACCAGAAGGTTTTGTCGATCCTAAAGGTGCTAACAAAGTGAGCAAGCTCCAGCGATCCTTCTATGGACTGGTGCAAGCATCTCGGAGTTGGAATATATGCTTTCATAAAGTGATCAAAGCATATGATTTTATACAGACTTACGGTGAAGCCTGTATTTACAAGAAAGTGAGTGGGAGCACTACTGCATTTCTGATAAGTATATGTGAATGACATATTGTTGATCGGAAATAATGTAGAATTTTCTAGAAAGCATAAAGGAGTGTTTGAAAAGAGTTTTTCAAAGAAAGACCTCGATGAAGCTGCTTACATATTGAGCATCAAGATCTATAGAGATAGATAAAGATGCTTGATAAGTTTTTTTTCAATGAGTACATAACTTGACAAGATTTTGAAGTAGTTCAAAATGGAACAGTCAAAGAAAGAGTTCTTACCTGTGTTAAAAGGTGTGAAATTGAGTAAGACTCAAAGCCCGACCACGGCAGAAGATAGAAAGAGAATGAAAGTCATTCCCTATGCCTCAGCCATACTTTCTATAAAGTATGCCATGTTGTGTACCAGATCTATTGTATACCCTACCACTGAGTTTGGCAAGGGAGTACAATAGTGATCTAGGAGTACATCACTGGACAGCGGTCAAAATTATCCTTAGTGGAATAAGGATATGTTTCTCGATTATGGAGGTGACAAAAGGTTTGTCGTAAAGGGTTACGTCGATGCAAGTTTTTGACACTGATCCAGATGACTCTAAGTCTCAATCTGGATACATATTGAAAGTGGGAACTATTAGCTAGAGTAGCTTCGTGCAGAGCATTGTAGACATAAAAATTTGCAAAATACTTATGGATCTGAATGTGACAGACCCGTTGACTAAAATTATCTCACAAGCAAAACATGATCACACCTTAAAACTCTTTGGGTGTTAATCACATAGCGATGTGAACTAGATTACTGACTCTAGTAAACCCTTTGGGTGTTGGTCACATATCGATGTGAACTATGGGTGTTAACCACATAAAGATGTGAACTATTGATGTTAAATCACATGGCGATGTGAACTAGATTATTGACTCTAGTGCAAGTGGGAGACTGAAGGAAATATGCCCTAGAGGCAATAATAAAGTTATTATTTATTTCCTTATATCATGATAAATGTTTATTATTCATGCTAGAATTGTATTAACCGGAAACATAATACATGTGTGAATACATAGACAAACATAGTGTCACTAGTATGCCTCTACTTGACTAGCTCGTTGATCAAAGATGGTTGAGTTTCCTAGCCATGGACATGAGTTGTCATTTGATTAACGGGATCACATCATTAGGAGAATGATGTGATTGACTTGACCCATTCCATTAGCTTAGCACTTGATTTTTTAGTATGTTGCTATTACTTTCTTCATGACTTATACATGTTCCTATGACTATGAGATTATGCAACCCCCGTTTATCGGAGGAACACTTTGTGTGCTACCAAACATCACAACGTAACTGGGTGATTATAAAGGTGCTCTACAGGTGTCTCCGAAGGAACTTGTTGGGTTGGCATATTTCGATATTAGGATTTGTCACTCTGATTGTCGGAGAGGTATCTCTGGGCCCTCTCGGTAATGCACATCACTATAAGCCTTGCAAGCATTGTGACTAATGAGTTAGTTGCGAGATGATGTATTACGCAACGAGTAAAGAGACTTGCCGGTAACGAGATTGAACTAGGTATTGAGATACCGACGATCGAATCTCAGGCAAGTAACATACCGATGACAAAGAGAACAACGTATGTTGTTACGCGGTTTGACCGATAAAGTTCTTCGTAGAATATGTGAGAGCCAATATGAGCATCCAGGTTCCGCTATTGGTTATTGGCCGAACACGTGTCTCGGTCATGTCTACATAGTTCTCGAACCCGTAGGATCCGCACGCTTAAAGTTTTGGTGATGATTGTATTGTGAGTTTATGTGATTTGGTGTACCAAAGGTAGTTCGGTGTCCCGGATGAGATCGGGGACATGACGAGGTGTCTCAAAATGGTCGAGACATAAAGATCGATATATTGGACGACTATATTATGACATCGGAAAGGTTCCAAGTGATTCGGGTATTTTCGGAGTACCAGGGAGTTACGGGAATTCACTGGGAGAAGTATTGGGCCTTATTGGGCCATACGGGAATAGAGGAGAGAGGCCAAAAGGAAGGAGGCGCGCGCCCCCCCTCTCGTCCGAATTGGACAAGGGGTGCAGCCCCTTTTTCCTTCTCCCTCTCCCCCTCTTTCCTTCTCTCCTACTCCGGAAAGGAAAGGGGAATCCTACTAGGACTTGGGAGTCCTAGTAGGACTCCGCACACTTGGCGCGCCCCCTCTAGGGCCGGCCTCTCCCTCCCTATTTTATATATGGGGCAGGGGGGCATCTCTAGACACAACAATTGATCTCTTGATATCTTAGCCGTGTGCGGTGGCCCCCTCCACCATATTTCACCTCGATCATATCATAGCGGTGGTTAGGCGAAGCCCTGCATCGGTAGCACCATCATCATCACCATCACCACGCCGTCGTGCTGATGGAACTCTCCCGTGAAGCTCTGCTGGATCGGAGTTCGCAGGACATCATCGAGCTGAACGTGTGCTGAACTCGGAGGTGCCGTACGTTCGGTGCTTGGATCGGTCGGATCGTGAAGACGTACGACTACATCAACCATGTTGTGCTAAACGCTTCTGCTTTCGGTCTACGAGGGTACATGGACACACTCTCCCCTCTCATTGATATGCATCACCATGATCTTGCGTGTGCATAGGAAAATTTTGAAATTACTACGTTCCCCAACAAAATCATATCCAAGTTCGTAATCAGAGGGGTATTAATATACATAAAGGATCTGAACATATGATCTTCCACCAAATAAACCAACTAGCATCAACTACAAGGAGTAATCAACACTACTAGCAACCCACAGGTACCAATTTGAGGCTTTGGGACAAAGATTGGATACGCGAGATGAACTAGGGTTTGAGATGAGATGGTGCTGGTGAAGATGTTGATGAAGATTGACCTCCTCCTGACGAGGGGACCGATGGTGATGATTTCCCCCTCCCGGAGGGAAGTTTTCCCGGCAGAACAGCTCTGCGGGAGCCCTAGATTGGTTCCGCCAAGGTTCCGCCTCATGGCGGTGGAGTTTCGTCCTGTGAGCTAGCTTATGATTTTATTTCCAGGACGAAAGACTCCATATAGCCAAAGATGGGCATCAGAGGGCTGCCAGAGGGCCCATGAGGTAGGGGGCGCGCCCCCACCCTCGTGGATGGTGGGTGACCCCCTCTGGTACTTCTTTCGTCCAACATTTTTCATATATTCTGAAATGTGCTCCCGTGAAGTTTAAGGACTTTTGGAGATGTGCAGAATAGGTCTCTAATATTTGCTCCTCTTCCAGCCCAGAATTCCAGCTGCCGGCATTCTCCCTCTTCATGTAAACCTTGTAAAATAAGAGAGAATAGGCATAAGTATTGTGATATAAGGTGTAATAACAGCCCATAATGCAATGAATGTCAATATAAAAGCATGATGTAAAATGGACGTATCAACTCCCCCAAGCTTAGACCTCGCTTGTCCTCAAGCGAAAGCCGATATCAAAAATATGTCCATATGTTTAGAGATAGAGGTGTCGATAAAATAAAATACGGACATGAGGGCATCATGATCATTCTTATAATAGCAATATATATATATATATATATATATTGTCATATGATTTCTTATGCTAAAGTAACAATTCATTCACAATTTCAAGTATGAATCATAAGCTTCATTGAGAACTAACAAACTATAATCTCAGTCACTGAAGCAACTGCAATTTATCATAACATCGGAAAGAGTCAATATAAGAGCTTTTCAGCAAGTCCACATACTCAACTATCATTTAGTCTTTCACAATTGCTAACACTCATGCAATACTTATGGGTATGAAGTTTTAATCGGACACAGAGAAGGATAGGGGCTTATAGTTTTGCCTCCCAACCTTTTACCTCAAGGGTAATCTCAACAATAATAGTTCATGAAAACTCACATCCAATTAGCTATATATACACTAGTAGAAAAAGGGTCAAACGTGAAGCACATTAGGGCCCCACGATCACCTTTAGTACCGGTTCGTGGCACAAACCGGTACTAAAGGGCTAACCTTTAGTACCGGTTTGTGCCACGAACCGGTACTAAAGGGGTCTGCCCTTTAGTACCGGTTTGTGACACAAACCGGCACTATAGGGCAATTTTCAAACTCTACCCCCCAGTGTGTCGCCATTTCAGTTTTGAAAAAATCAAAAGAAAATGATAAAAACTTCAAAAAAATAAAATCCTTCGAGAGGTAGTTATATTACTACATCTACTAGTTAGGAAAATTTGAAAACTTAAATTTGGACATGTATTGCAAAAAGTGTAGGGAAAATGTAAAACGGCTATAACTTTTGCATACAATGTCGGAAAAAAGCGTATAATATATCAAAAAATTCAGCACGAAAATCCGCATCCGATGGAGACCGCCTATGGCCTGTTTGAAATTTTTTAGAATCCTCAAATTCCAAAAGGAAAAAAAGATATGGTCAAATTTATGTTTTTTAATTTTTTTTGTTAAATCTGGTCAAACTACTTATTCAAGAAGTATTAATGTTACTACATAATTATTCAAGAATATTAGTGTTACTAAATAATTATTTCAATTTTTTAAATTTTGGTCAACTATGGTCAAACTATGGTCAAACTACTTATTCAAGAAATATTAGTGTTACTAAAAAATTGTTGTTTTTAGAACAATAGTTTCAAACTCAAACAGTGAAATGTGTGACTTCATGCTCAAGCTAAACTCCTGAGGGCTAATAGGATTGGCATCTTACTATTGTCAGGAAAACAACAAGTGCAGACTTGGAAACGAAGGAGAATAGAACCCGAAAGTTAAGCGTGCTCGGGCTGGAGTAGTGAGAGGGATGGGTGACCGGTCAGGAAGTTAGATGATTTGGAATGACTGATCCACACTTGAGCAGTTAAGAGAGGTGATTAGAGACTAAATCACCAAATAATTCAGAAAAATTAAAAATCGAAAAAAATAATAAAAAGAAATTCCAAAATTTTCAAAAAAAAATTCAAAAAAAACCTTTAGTACCTGTTGGTAACACCAACCGGTACTAAAGGTCCCCCATACCAGGGCGCGAGCTCACGCCACGTGGTGGCACTTTGGCGCCGGTTCGTGCCGAACCGGTACTAAAGGGGGGGGGCTTTAGTGCCCACTAATTAGTGCCGGTTATGGAACCGGCACTAAAGGCCCTTACGAATCGGTTTTAAAGCTCCGTTTTCTACTAATGATATCAGGATCTTTCCAACACATTGTGTGTAACACCCCGGATATTATTTACACAATATGTAATCCAACTCTTGCCGTTTCTGGCATTAAGTTATTTTATTTTCCTGTGTTCGGGTTTTTGTCTCCGTGTGTTGTTGTCATTGTCATGCATCTCATATCATGTCATCATGTGCATTACATTTGCATACGTGTTCATCTCACGCATTCGAGTATTTTCCCCGTTGTCTGTTTTGCATTCCGGCGCTCCGTTCTCCTCCGGTGGTCATTTCTACCTTTCTTTTGTGTGTGGGGATTAAACATTTCCGGATTGGACCGATACTTGCCAAGCGGCCTTGGTTTACTACCGGTAGACCGCCTGTCAAGTTTCGTATCATTTGGACTTCGTTTGATGCTCCAACGGTTAACCGAGGGACTGAAAAGGCCTCGTGTGTGTTGCAGCCCAACACCCCTCCATTTTGGCCCAAAACCCAGCAAAACCCTCTCCATCATCTAGAGCGTTCGATCACGATCGCGTGGCCGAAAACCGCACCTCATTTGGACACTCCTAGCTCCCTCTACCTCTATATATAGACCCCTCCTCCAAAATTCCGGATCCCCTTCGTCCAAACCCTAAAAATCGGATCTCCGCCGCCGCCGGACACGTTCGGACGGCCCCGGACGCGTCCGCCGCACGCCGCCGCCAATCCTAGGCCGCCACGTGGCCCGCCGCGCCGCCTCCCACCGCCGGCCCGTGAGGCCCGGCGCCAGCCCTCTCCTCCGCCCGACTGGGCCCCGAGGCCCCTCGCGCCGCGATGCTTCCTCCCCGGCTCCGGCCGCCGCTCCGCCGCGCCGGCGGCCGCCTCCTCGTCGAGCCGCCGCACCTCCCGCAGCCGGCCTCGCCTGCGCCGCCCGGCGCCACCACCGGCCGCGCCGCCCCGCCGCGCCCGGATCCCGCGCCGGCTACCTCTCCGGCGAGCTCCACGCCGCCTCCCCGAGCAACTCCGGCGGCCCACCTCCTCTCCGGCGAGCTCGAGGTCGAACCTCGTAAACCGCGCCGGCCGGATCTAGATCTGAAATTTTGGATCGGGTTGACTTTTTGCCCGAAACCCTAATTATTTCGCTATGTTCATCACATCGTAACTTTTCATCCGTAGCTCTGTTTTGGACATATAGCATATCAAAATGTTTGTCTCAGAGAGAGCATCATTTCATCTCACTGCATAATTTTCATTTGAGTTCATCTTGATGCCGTAAATGCTGTTAGAAGAATGATATTTGAGATAATTGTCAGATCTGCTGCTCCAATTAGATATTTGTCATTTTTTGCCATGATTATTGTGTGCATGATATGCCCCTGAGCTCTACATGAGTTTTGTTATATGTTTTGCCATCTATCCAGGGGTGCAACCCATGTATTTTTTTGATGTGTGTGGTGACTAGCAAAAGCTTGCAAAGTGGAGCATTCGTTAATAATGATTTCAGGGACTTAGCATTTCCACTAAGTCCTTGGTTTGTTTATCTCATTATACCATATGTTCATGTTGTTTCCTAGTGATCCGTGCCTCTTTTGAGGATTATCAGTAAGGATGTTTTGTTAATCTTGTAGTTCTCTATCCATGCATGTCTTTGTTTGCAATTATGGAGCAACCTAGCTTGAGTCAATCGAGCTCTAATTTTGCCATTTCATGAATCTGGGCAGATTGTCTACTTGTTAGCAATTTTGCCGAGGATGTTGTAGTTGATCCATGCATGCTATGCTATTGTTCTTGCCATGTCTAGCTTGTATAATGTGTATTCTTGATGGGTGTATGCTTAGATTGTCATGACTTGCTCTGTAGTGAGTGCATCGAGCTCGTAAACATGCCTGCTTAATATCTGTTCCAGCATGCTCCAGTTTTCACTAAGTCTGAGAACTGATTATGTTTTTTCAATGTTCACATGCTTGCAAATGTATTTTCTAATCCCTTTTGGCTCAAGGTCACTAAGGGACTTTTGTTAAGCTCTTTGAGTAGCTCCATTCTATGGTTTACTTTGCCATGTTCAGGTCCTGTAGCATATAGTTTTCATGCTCTAAAGTGGGCTACCTGATCTGAAATTCCAGACAAGTGTTAATTTCACTAAGTCTGAAATCTGTTTACCAAATGCATTTTTGCCATGCTTGTTTGAACCTGTTATTGGATGAATTGGCCGTAGCTCAGTGCTAGTCTTTTGTTAAGCATCATGAGTGAATCCCTGTCATGTATTTTGATGCCATGTTTGATTGCTATAGCATGTTCATCTTGTTGCATTTAGATGGCTACTTGTCGTATATCGCAGACCGGTGCCATATTTGAATTGCATGCCATTTCCAAACCGTAACTCCGATTCCGGTGTTCTTTATATCGTTTTCAAGCGATTTCATCTCACCTTTCCAGTGGCACACTTGGATTTCCAAGTTGAGGCCAGGTTCATTCATTCCTTGTAAAATCTTGCATATGCATCCCATATCGCATCCCGTATAGCATATCATGTTTGCATCATATTGTTTGAGCTTTGCACGTGGTTGATTGTGTCCTTGTTGCTTGTTTGTCTTGTTTGGGTAGAGCCGGGAGATGAGTTTGCTAACGAGGAGCCCGTTGAGTTTGCTTTCGAGGATCTAGTCAACTCTGACAACTTTGCAGGCAAGATGATCATACCCTCGAAATCACTACTATCTTTGCTTTGCTAGATGCTCGCTCTTTTGCTATGCCTATGCTACGATGCCTACCACTTGCTCATCATGCCTCCCAAATTGCCATGTCAAACCTCTAACCCACCATGTCCTAGCAAACCGTTGATTGGCTATGTTACGGCTTTGCTCAGCACCTCTTATAGCGTTGCTAGTTGCAGGTGAAGATTGGAGACTGTTCCTTGTTGGAACATTATTTACTTGTTGAGATATCATTATATTATCTTGTTATCTTAATGCATCTATATACTTGGTAAAGGGTGGAAGGCTCGGCCTCTCGCCTAGTGTTTTGTTCCACTCTTGCCGCCCTAGTTTCCGTCATACCGGTGTTATGTTCCCGGATTTTTGCGTTCCTTACGCGGTTGGGTGATAATGGGAACCCCTTGATAGTTCACCTTGATTAAAGCTTTTCCAGCAATGCCCAACCTTAGTTTTACCATTTGCCACCTATCCTCTTTTTCCCTTGGGTTTCCGGAGCCCGAGGGTCATCTTATTTTAAACCCCCCCGGGCCAGTGCTCCTCTGAGTGTTGGTCCACCTGTCAGCTGCCGATGGCCACCAGGGGCAACTCTGGGCTGGCCTACCCGTACCTAAGACAATCTGAGGAGATATGTGCAGCTCCTATCGGGATTTGTCGACACATTCGGGCAGTGTTGCTGGATTGGTTTTAACTTGTCGAAGTGTCTTGAAGAACCGGGATACCGAGTCTGATCGGAATGTCTTGGGAGGAGGTCTATTCCTTCGTTGACCGTGAGAGCTTGTCATGGGCTAAGTTGGGACTCCCCTGCAAGGATTTGAACTTCCGAAAGTTGTGCCCGCGGTTATGGGCAGATGGGAATTTGTTAATGTCCGGTTGTAGATAACTTGAACCTTAACTTAATTAAAATGAATCAACTGTGTGAGTACCTGTGATGGTCTCTTCTCGGCGGAGTCCGGGAAGTGAACACGGTGTTGGAGTAATGCTTGCCGCAGGTTTCCCTCTAGTCACTCGCTCGCGCTTTGCCTCCTCTTCTCGCTCTCTTTTGCGAACAGGATAGCCACCATATATGCTAGTCGCTTGCCGCACCTCCACATATTTTTTCCTTGCCTTACCTATAAGCTTGAATAGTCTTGATCGCGAGGGTGCGAGATTGCTGAGTCCCTGTGGCTCACAGATTAGTTACAAACCAGATGCAGGGCTTGATGATTCCGTTCCTGATGACGCGCTTGAGCTCAAGTGGGAGTTCGACGAGGACTCACGCCGATACTATGTGTCTTTCCCTGATGATCAGTAGTGGTGCCCAGTTGGGGTGATCGGGACCGTGTCACATGTTGGATTATCTTTTATTTTGGTTCCGTAGTCGGGCCATGAGTGTTTGAATGTTGTAATGCTATTTATGTACCTTTGATTGACGTGGCAAGTGTAAGCCAACTATGTATCTCCCCTTTTATTATCTTATTACATGGGATGTTGTGAAGATTGCCTAACTTGCGACATTGCTTTCAATGCGGTTATGCCTCTAAGTCGTGCCTCGACACGTGGGAGCTATAGCCGCATCGAGGGCGTTAAAAGTTGGTATCAGAGCCTTCCCCTACCTTAGGAGCCCCCATTGCTTGATCGTTTTTAGCAACCGTTGTTGAGTCTAGAAAAATGTTTTGAGTCATTTAGGAATTATATATCGGAGAGTTTAGGAATTCTTTTTACTCCCCAGTCTCCTCATTGCTCTGGTAAGGCATCCTGACGTAGAGTTTTGACTCTTCTCTTCTCAAATTTAACTAAAATTATTTTTTAGGATCACGCGGGTATCTTGGAATCGTTTCGATGGTTTTGTGACGAGAACATTGTTCTTGGTGCCTCCTGTCTTTAGGGGTTGTGGCAGTGTCCCGGGGAGTTGAGCTCCGAGGTGTTGTCGTCACAATTTTATCGTTGCAGTTCTGGAATACCTGAGTTTAGTATGCCGACATCGAAAATCTCTTTTATGCAGTTCGTTGGTGAGATAACCTCGACGCCACCCAGTACTGGGGCGGGAGTTCGGGAGTATCGCCATAACTTGTATAATGGAAGCTTTTCGAAGGTTGAGGTAGTTGGTTTTCGAAGTTTTTCTTGGTTATGTGTTGAAGGATGGATACAGTTGGATGTAGGAATTGCTAGATTTGGGTGAGATATTATGCTTCCCCTGTATCCCCAACACCTGATTGCATAACCAGAAAGGTTCGGGAGTTTCATAGGTGGGAATTCTTGTAGCTCTAGCTCTTCTTCGACGGATATTTGGTTTGAGATTGGGATTTCTTACCGAGTATTCGTTCTTGATCTGTACCTTGTTGATTTATTCCTCTACCTAAATTCTAAGTGGCTTCTCAATTTATGGATATGTGACCATTTCAAGTGGAATGCATTCGTTCATTTTGTTCGTATGTGCAGACTTTATGTTGCAATTTCAACCCGTTTGATTCAGCTTCATTTTATCTGTCAATATGCTAACGGTTGTCACCCTCTTCAGGATGGCTCCCGCTAAGAGCACCAATCAGAATCAGAATCAGGATCCGCCACCACCTCCACCTCCTCCGGAGGCATGGCAAGCTGTGATGGCCGCAACCAATGCAAACACGCAATTGATCATGCAAATTCTTCAAGAGCGCAATCAAGCGAACCAAGGCAACCAAGGCAACCAAGGCAACAATCAGAATCACTTTGCTACACTCAACCAGTTCCTTGCTAACGGGCCAAAGACTTTCAGCAATTGTGTTGAGGCAACTGATGCTGATGATTGGCTCGTGGATCTGTGCAAGCATTTCGAGTGCAGTAACGTCAGGCCTGAGGACTTTGTCAAGTTCGCTTCCTTCCAACACAAAAACCAAGCTGCAGAATGGTTCGAGCAGTACAAGGATTCCAGAGGAGGCCATGTGATTACTTGGCATGAATTCCGTCAAGATTTCAAAGCTCATCATATTCCTCAGAGCGTGGTTGAAAGCAAGCGTGAGGAATTCCGCAACCTGAAGCAAGTCTCTTTGTCTGTCTATGACTACAACAAGTTGTTTCAGAAGCTCGCCCGCTTTGCTAAGCAGGACGTCCCTGACGAGAAGAGCATGATATACCAGTTCAGGGGTGGTCTCAGAGAAGAAATCCAGCTAGCTCTTGTTCTCTTTGAGCCCTTGAGATACGATGAGTTCTACAACATGGCATTGAAGCAAGAGGCCGCTCAACTGAGGTGTGATGCTTCCAAGAAGCGAGTCAGAGACACTACTCCTTCTTCCTCTACTCAAGTGGCCAAGCAGCAGAAGTATTGGCTTCCTCCTCCTCCGTTCCGTCAGCCGTATCAGCAGAAGAGCAAAGGTGGCAGTGGATCTTCCCACCCACCCAACCCTGGCTTTCAGAACAAGACTTCGTCTCAAGCTCCAAGATCGAGTGCTCCGTATCACCATCCGCTTTCAGAGGTCACGTGCAACAAGTGCCAACAGAAGGGTCACTATGCCAACAAATGCTTCAATCAGAGGCTTCTCCCTCCTCCTCCTCCTATGAGATCGGCAAGTACAGCTGTGGTCAAGCATAACCCCAAGCATGCCAAGGTCAACTTGATGAATGCAGCTTAGGCCGAGGATTCGTCAGAGGTCATCATGGGTAACCTTCCTGTTAACGATATTCCTGCAAGAGTTCTTTTTGACATGGGTGCATCGCGTTGTTTCATCTCGAGATCGTTTACATCTAAGCATGGTTTGGCTTTGCAAATTTTGCCTAGTCCATTAGCAGTTGTCTCTCCCGGTAGGCGCATGCATGCTAACTCTATTGCTCCGGATGTTACTATCACTTTGGGTGACTACAAATTTCTATCTTCTCCAACGGTTCTTGGTGACTCGGATATTGATCTTATTCTTGGAATGGATTGGCTTTCTAAGCACAAGGAGCATCTTGATTGTGCAGCCAGGCAGATTCAATTGACTCATTCGTCTAAGGATGTAATTGTCTTTGCCGCTCGTGATGATACCATCCGGCTGTTTTCTCTCAATGAGAAGGGTGAACTGGATGCTATCTCGCAAATTCCAGTTGTTTGCGAATATCAAGACGTCTTTCTAGAAGAGCTTCCAGGAATGCCTCCACACCAGCCAGTTGAATTCGTCATCGATCTTGAGCCTGGCACGGAACCTGTATGCAAGCGTCCTTACAAGCTCGGACCTGAAGAGTTGAAGGAGCTGAAGAAGCAACTCGATGTTCAAGAGAGAATGGGTCTCATCCGGCCTAGTTCTTCTCCGTGGGGTTGTGGTGTTCTTTTTGTGAAGAAGAAGGATGGAATGGACCGACTTTGTGTTGATTACCGTCCATTGAACAAGAAGACCATCAAGAACAAATACCCACTTCCCAACATCAACGAGCTATTCGAACAACTCAAAGGTGCCCAAGTATTCTCCAAGCTTGATCTCCGTATGGGTTATCATCAGATTCGAATCCGTGAGCAAGATATTCCCAAGACGGCTTTCAGGACAAGCTTTGGTTCATATGAATACACTGTCATGTCTTTTGGTCTCGTCAACGCTCCTCCGACTTTCTCTCGCATGATGAACTTCATCTTCAACGCCTACACCAATGACTTCGTTTTGGTCTATCTCGACGACATTCTGGTCTTTTTGAAGAACAAGGAAGATCATGCCAAGCACTTGCGTTTGGTGCTCGATAAGCTCAGGGAACACAAGTTCTACGCCAAGTTCTCCAAGTGCAAATTTTGGCTCGATGAGGTTCTTTATATTGGTCATATCATCTCTGCCAAGGGCATTGCGGTGAATCCTGAGAAGGTGTCTGCAATTGTGAATTGGGAACCTCCTCAGAACGTGAAGCAACTCCGTAGCTTCCTCGGTCTCGCAAGCTACTGTCGAAGATTCGTTGAAAACTTTTCTAAGATCGTGAAGCCTCTCTCAAATCTTCTCCAGAAGCACGTCAAGTACGTTTGGTCTCTGGAGTGTGACATTGCTTTCAACACTTTGAAAGAGAAATTGGTCACTGCTCCAGTTCTGACTCCGCCTGATGAATCCAAGCCGTACGAGGTCTTTTGCGATGCCTCTCTCCAAGGTCTCGGCGCAGTGTTGATGCAAGAGAAGAAAGTTGTGGCTTATACCTCTCGCCAGTTGAAGCCCAATGAGAAGAACTACCCCACTCATGACCTCGAGTTGGCGGCAGTTCTGCATGCTCTTTTGACTTGGAGACATCTCTTATTGGGAAGAAAAGTGGACATCTTCACTGACCACAAGAGTCTCAGGTACATCTTCACTCAGCCTAATCTCAACCTCAAGCAAACTCAATGGGTCGAAATTATTCAAGAGTATAATCCGAGTATCGAGTATACTCCAGGCAAGGCCAATGTGATTGCTGACGCATTGAGCAGGAAGGCTTATTGCAATAGTCTTATTCTCAAGCCTTATCAACCCGAGCTTTGTGAAGCTTTCCGCAAACTTAATCTGCAAGTTGTTCCTCAAGGTTTCCTCGCCAACCTTCAAGTCTCTCCTACCTTGAAAGATCAGATTCGCCAAGCCCAACTTCTTGATGCTATGGTGGAAAAGGTGAAGATTGGGATTGCCAAGAGTCAACCCAAGTACAAGTGCTACCGCCTTGGTGACAAGGATACTCTCTTCTTCGAGGATCGTATTGTTGTGCCCAAAGGTGACCTTCGTAAAGTGATCATGAACGAGGCTCACAATTCTCTCCTCTCGATCCACCCTGGGAGCACGAAGATGTATTAGGACCTCAAGCAGGCTTATTGGTGGACTCGAATGAAGCGCGATATTGCTCAGTTCGTGAAAGAATGTGATGTCTGCAGAAGAGTGAAGGCAGAACACCAAAGGCTAGCTGGTCTCCTCCAACCTCTTGCCATTCCAGAATGGAAGTTTGACCACATTGAGATGGACTTCGTGACTGGGTTTCCAAAGTCCAAACGTGGCAATGATACTATATTCGTTGTCATCGACAAACTCACTAAAGTGGCTCACTTTCTGCCTATCAAAGAGTCAATCACTGCAGCTCAATTGGCGGAGCTCTATACCTCTCGAATTGTATCTCTGCACAGTATTGCACAGGTGATCTCTTCAGACCGTGGCAGCATCTTTACCTCCAAGTTTTGGGATTCTTTTCAGAAGGCCATGGGCACCAACATCCGCTTCAGCACAGCTTTCCATCCTCAAACTAGCGGTCAAGTCGAGCGTGTCAACCAGATTCTTGAAGATATGCTCAGGGGTTGTGTGATCTCCTTCGGCATGAAGTGGGAGGATTGTCTTCCTTATGCTGAATTCTCCTACAACAACAGTTTTCAAGCAAGTTCGGGCAAGGCTCCATTTGAAATTCTGTATGGAAGGAAGTGTCGTACCCCTCTCAACTGGTCTGAAACCGGTGAACGTCAACTTCTGGGAAATGACTTAATCACAGAGGCAGAGGAGATGTGCAAAGTCATTCAAGATAACCTCAAAGCAGCCCAATCCCGCCAGAAGAGCTACTATGATAGTAAGCATCGTGATTTGGCTTTCGAGATCGGAGATCATGTTTACCTCCGCATCTCTCCTATGAAAGGTACTCGTCGCTTCAGTATCAAAGGGAAGCTTGCCCCTAGATACGTGGGACCTTTCAAGATCGTCAGCAAGAGAGGCGATCTCGCCTATCAACTCGAGCTTCCTTCAAACTTTGCAAATGTTCATGACGTGTTCCATGTCTCTCAGCTCTGAAAGTGCTTCAAGACTCCTGACCGCACCGTCAACTTCGAGGACATTGAGCTCCAAGAAGATCTCTCTTACCGTGAGCACCCCATGGCTATTCTTGAAGAGACTGAACACAAGACTCGCAACAAGTCAATCAAATTCCTCAAAGTCAAGTGGTCACACCATTCCGACCGTGAAGCTACTTGGGAATGCGAGGATCACCTCCGTTCTGAGTACCCAGCGTTCTTTCAGTCCTAGATCTCGGGACGAGATCCTTTCGTAGTGGTGGAGTGTTGTAACACCCCGGATATGATTTACCCAATATGTAATCCAACTCTTGCCGTTTCCGGCGTTCAGTTATTTTATTTTCTCGAGTTCGGGTTTTGTCTCCGTGTGTTGTTGTCATTGTCATGCATCTCATATCATGTCATCATGTGCATTGCATTTGCATACGTGTTCATCTCATGCATTCGAGCATTTTCCCCGTTGTCCGGTTTGCATTCCGGCGCTCCGTTCTCCTCCGGTGGTCATTTCTACCTTTCTTTTGTGTGTGGGGATTAAACATTTCCGGATTGGACCGAGACTTTCCAAGCGGCCTTGGTTTACTACCGGTAGACCGCCTGTCAAGTTTCGTATCATTTGTACTTCGTTTGATGCTCCAACGGTTAACCGAGGGACCGAAAAGGCCTCGTGTGTGTTGCAGCCCAACACCCCTCCATTTTGGCCGAAAACACACCAAAACCCTCTCCATCATCTAGAGCGTTCGATCACGATCGCGTGGCCGAAAACCACACCTCATTTGGACACTCCTAGCTCCCTCTACCTCTATATATAGACCCCTCCTCCAAAATTCCGGATCCCCTTCGTCCAAACCCTAAAAATCGGATCTCTGTCGCCGTTGGACACGTCCGGACGGCGCCGGACGCGTCCGCCGCACGCTGCCGCCAATCCTAGGCCGCCACGTGGCCCGCCGCGCCGCCTCCCACCGCCAGCCCGCGAGGCCCGGGGCCGGCCCTCTCCTCCGCCCGACAGGGCCCCGAGGCCCCTCGCGCCGCGCTGCTTCCTCCCCGGCTCCGGCCGCCGCTCCGCCGCGCCGATGGCCGCCTCCTCGCCGAGCCGCCGCACCTCCCGCAGCCGGCCTCGCCCGCGCCGCCCGACGCCACCACCGGCTGTGCCGCCCCGCCGCGCCCGGAGCCCGCGCCGGCTACTTCTCCGGCGAGCTCCACGCCGCCTCCCCGAGAAACTCTGGCGGCCCACCTCCTCTCCGGTGAGCTCGAGGTCGAACCTCGTAAACCGCGCCGTCCGGATATAGATCTGAAATTTTGGATCGGGTTGACTTTTTGCCCGAAACCCTAATTATTTGGCTATGTTCATCGCATCGTAACTTTGCATCCATAGCTCCATTTTGGACATATAGCATATCAAAATGTTCGTCTCAGAGAGGACATCATTTCATCTCATTGCATCATTTTAATTTGAGTTCATCTTGATGCCCGAAATGCTGTTAGAAGAATGCTATTTGAGATAATTGTCAGATCTGCTGCTCCAATTAGATATTTGTCATTTTTTGCCATGATTATTGTGTGCATGATATGCCCCTGAGCTCTACATGAGTTTTGTTATATGTTTTGCCATCTATCCATGGGTGCAACCCATGTATTTTTGTGATGTGTGTCGTGACTAGCACAAGCTTGCAAAGTGGAGCATTCGTTAATGCTGATTTTAGGGACTTAGCATTTCCACTAAGTCCTTGGTCTGTTTATCTCATTATGCCATATGTTCATGTTGTTTCCTACTGATCCGTGCCTCTTTTGAGGATGATCAGTAAGGATGTTTTGTTAATCTTGTAGTGCTCTATCCATCCATGTCTTTGTTTGCAATTATGGAGCATCCTAGCTTGAGTCAATCAAGCTCTACATTTGCCATTTCGTGAATCTGGGCAGATTGTCTACTTGTTAGCAATTTTGCCGAGGATGTTGTAGTTGATCCGTGCATGCTATGCTATTGTTCTTGCCATGTCTAGCTTGTATAATGTGTATTCTTGATGGGTGTATGCTTATATTGTCATGACTTGCTCTGTAGTGAGTGCATCGAGCTCGTAAACATGCCTACTTGATATCTGTTTCAGCATGCTCCAGTTTTCACTAAATCTGAGAACTGATTATGTTTTTGCCATGTTCACATGCTTGCAAATGTATTTTCTGATCCCTTTTGGCTCAAGGTCACTAAGGGACTTTTCTTAAGCTCTTTGAGTAGCTCCATGTCATGCTTTACTTTGCCATGTTCAGGTCCTGTAGCATATAGTTTTCATGCTCCAAAGTGGGCTACCTGATCTGAAATTCCAGACAAGTGTTAATTTCACTAAGTCTGAAATCTGTTTACCAAATGCATTTTTGCCATGCTTGTTTGAACCTATTATTGGATGAATTGGCCGTATCTTAGTGCTAGTCTTTCATTAAGCATCATGAGTGGATCCCTGTCATGTATTTGGATGCCATGTTTGAGTGCTGTAGCATGTTCATCTTGTTGCATTTAGATGGCTACTTGTTGTATATCGCAGACCGGTGCCATATTTGAATTGCTTGCCATTTCCAAACCATAACTCCGATTCCGGTGTTCTTTATATCATTTTCAAGCGATTTCATCTCACCTTTCCAGTGGCACACTTGGATTTCCAAGTTGAGGCCAGGTTCATTCATTCCTTGTCAAATCTTGCATATGCATCCCATATCGCATCCCACATAGCATACCAGGTTTGCATCATATTGTTTGAGCTTTGCACGTGGTTGATTGTGTCCTTGTTGCTTGTTTGTCTTGTTTGGGTACAGCCGGGAGACGAGTTCGATAACGAGGAGCCCGTGAGTTTGCTTTCGAGGATACAGTCAATTCTAACAACTTTGCAGGCAAGATGATCATACCCTCGAAATCACTACTATCTTTGCCTTGCTAGATGCTCGCTCTTTTGCTATGCCTATGCTACGATGCCTACCACTTACTCATCATGCCTCCCAAATTGCCATGTCAAACCTCTAACCCACCATGTCCTAGCAAACCGTTGATTGGCTATGTTACCGCTTTGCTCAGCCCCTCTTATAGCGTTGCTAGTTGCAGGTGAAGATTGGAGACCGTTCCTTGTTGGAACATTATTTACTTGTTGGGATATCATTATATTATATTGTTATCTTAATGCATCTATATACTTGGTAAAGGGTGGAAGGCTCGGCCTCTCGCCTAGTGTTTTGTTCCACTCTTGCCGCCCTAGTTTCCGTCATACCGGTGTTATGTTCCCGGATTTTTGTGTTCCTTACGCGGTTGGGTGATAATGGGAACCCCTTGATAGTTCGCCTTGATTAAAGCTTTTCCAGCAATGCCCAACCTTGGTTTTACCATTTGCCACCTAGCCTCTTTTTCCTTTTGGTTTTCGGAGCCCGAGGGTCATCTTATTTTAAACCCCACCCCC